>NC_133618.1:611847082-611952082 GCF_048593235.1 Sminthopsis crassicaudata
TCTGAAACAAGATTATTCCATTAGAGACATGTACTGCAGGTTGTTTGTCCATTCTCCAATCAATGTGCACTCATTTTGTCTCCAATACAAAAGCCCATGGATATTTTTTTCCCCTATTAACACTTTTCTTTCTTTCTTTCTTTCTTTCTTTTTTTTTTAAGCCATAGCATGACTCTTAAATTTAGGAGGCTAATGGGTGGAGCAATCTAGAAACCCAAGATACTAAGAACTCAAAGTAGAGCAAATCCTGTATGGAAATACTTATTCACAAGTCAGCTTTTCACTGCTGTCTAAATATGTGTTAGGCTCTACTTCCCTATACTGAAGTGGAAGTTATAATGTTAGTTCTCCCCAAAAGCCATGACTTTTGTATTGGACAGTGACTGCTGATTTTCTTTGCACTAATAGAACCTTCATCAGAGTCTCCCTTAATGTTACAACAATATGGCATTTGGCTTTAATTTCCATGGAATACTTGTGCTTTGGATTTCCTGGGATTATTCTATAACTTTTTCAAGTCTTGAATGAGGTCCATGGCTAGGAGGGGAAAATGGCAGATTCCAGGTGCTACTTGTTGTCCCCAAATGAGTACAGATCCTTGAGCCAAAAGAAACACAACCCTCTCCCTGCTTTTGGGGTGTATCTGGAGAAGTTGCAAACATATGTTGTTTGTCTTGAGAAGTGGCCAATATTTTTAAAGTACCAATAAACGAAATGTATTTATAGTAAACTTTGTTTTCAAATTATAAAGAAAGACTGGGCTCCTAGCTCCCCCTATTAGTGTGATATGATTAACAAGGAAGAAATACCACCAAGTCCAACTCTCCTTTTATCCAGAACAAAAGAACATGATTTACTCCAGATTATAAGCAAATCAGTGAGGAGCTGGGAATGGAAGCTGAGTCTCAACTCCCAGGCTGGTGCTCTTTCCACTACAGACCATCACCTCCTCCTCTTCCTAATCCCCTTTTGCATTTTCACTGCTTACTCTTGTTCATGAAAAGAATATGTGTGCACTTGTGTGGGAGGCACCAGAGAAGTGGTTTTCTTATTTTAAAAAAGGTGAACATAAGAATAATGGCCCCCAAGAGGAAAGCAAAAGCATCAGCTGTGCAGGGAGCAGAACTGCAGCCACAGGCATTCATTCATTTTACTCATTCCTTCATTCACTCTCATTTGTTCAAACATTTGCTGAGAGCCTTCTAGAGGAAATTCCTTGTGCTTGGGGATTCAGAAAGAGAAATGATGTCTGGTCCTTGCCCACAGAGTTCCCAGTCTAGTGGAGAGGTTAAAACATATGGGAAAAGATCAGGCAAGCATTCCCCTTTTTTGAGATTACCTTTAACACCTTTAACATACTCAGCATGTACCTTGTTTGTATGGAGTTGTTTGCATTTTCTTTCCCCAATAGACTGTAAACTTCCTGAGATCAGTAATTTTGTTGGCTTTTCTTTATATTTCCAATATTTTGCACAGTATAAACACATAGTTGGTGCTAAATAAATGCTTGTTAACTGACAAGACAGCATTTATGAAGTACCTAGTGTGTGCTGGGTGCAAGGGATGTGAAAATAAGAACCAAATAATCTCTTTTCTCAAGAACTTACATTCTATACAGATATACTGATATTCTATATAGATAACTGGAGTATATTTGAGAAATTCAGAGTGCTATATGATTAGGTAAGAGATGAATCACTTCAAGCTGATAGAGGATGAAGTTGGACCATGCAGAAGTCACATTTGAACTGGATGTTAAAAGATGATAACACATCAAAAAGATGAGATGGGGCTGAAGAAGAGCATCCAAATGATTGAATGTTAAGCTGAATTCTCCCTGTTGCCCAAAGAAGGCTGTACTCTAGGAATAAAACACAAACAAAAGCTGTAGGGTCCTAAAACATATTGCATATTAACCTAGGGTTCCTCTATCATACCCCGATTCCTGGTTTGCATTGCTGGTGAAGGGGACTGCTGGATGGACACCAAAGCTGTACACTCCCATGGCACAGAAACAGTCACAGTCAACTGTAAATTAACAGTTCTTATTATAATGAACAACCTCCCTCTACAGATTCTTGGCATACACTATCATGCATACTCCAGAGACTCCATGACTTCATGGGCAGAAAGAAAGAGTTATGAAAAACTCCCCTTCCAATTGAATGGACTTTTTTCCCTCTTTGACTTTGGTGTTGCTACCTATCTCCTTCTCCTTGAAAGCCTCCTCATCTTGGCTTCCAAGACTCGAGTTGATCTACCTCCAGCCTCCTCTATTTTGTCTCCTTTGATAGTTCCTCTTTCCCTTCCTCCAGGTCCACTATGCAGCTCTCTACACCCCTCTCTCTCTGTGTTGATTCCACTGAAGACCTCCCCTTGATTAAATGGAGAACCTCACATATAGCCTCATTCTATTTCATCTTGGATGTACCTTTTTCTTTCATCCCCTTGACCTCATCTGTCACTAAGTTCTACCATTTTTCTGGCAGATTTTGCTGGCTTTTCATTTGTGTTCTTTCTCAAATCTTTCTATATTTAATGTATGAGTTACTTCTAGATGGTCTCTCTGTCACTTGGTCCCCTGTCTTTCCAATTTGTCTTGCATATTCCTGCCCAAATGGTTTTCCGTAACATGGATTTTATCATGCTAATTTTGAATACTCCATAGTTGGTGCAATCCCTGGCAAAAAATAAGCACTTAATGCTTGTTGAGTAATCAAAAATCTGCAATGGCTCTTGTTGTTGTGCTAGCTCCTGCTTTCCCCATCTCTCCACTTACCTAAGCATTTTGTTTAAGCAAAACGCAATGTCCTTGTGTTCTGTGGTCAGAGCACTCCGTCCTATACCTCTGTTCTTGGTACTTCCCTGGCCTTGATAAGGCTATAACTACTGATGTCTGCTTCTATATCTTCCGCTTATGCAATTAACACCCTCCTCCAGCTTGTGATGTTAGCCTTATAAATCCTTGTCTTCTGCTGTTTGGGGCTGCTTGATTTTGTTCTTGTTACGCCCTTTGTAGCCACCAGAAAATAAACTCCACTTGAAATTTTAGCAAGTCTCACTCACTGTTCTTCTAGGTACAACACTGTAATATTGGTTTGTAGTTGAAAGAGCACTAAATTTAGAATCAAGGGACGTGTCACTACTTATTACCCAAATGATCATGAGCAAAGAAGCTAACTTTTCTGAGCCTCAGTTTCCTTAACTGTAAAATGGCATTAGTAATATCTCCAAGTGAATAGAGCACCAGCCTGGAGTCAGGAGGATCGGAGTTAAAATTTGTTCTCAGACATTTGACACTTACTAGCTGTGTGATGCTGGACAAGGCACCCATTTTCCTTGCCAAAAATAATAATACCTTCAAGTTCTAATTTCACAGCGAGGATCAAATGAGATATGTTATACAAAATTTTGCAAACCTTAAATCACTGAAAAATTCAGTTATTTGGGATGATGATGATCATGGACAGTCATTTAACTTATTTGAATATCTATTTCCTCTTATTCATACTGGGGAAGTTAGATAAATGATCCTCTAAGGTCCCTTTCAGCTCAAAGTTCCACCACCTATTTTATCAGATTTTTGTTTTGATACTTACAAGATTGCTCCTATAATTAAAGGTAAATTGTCACCAGATGGCAATAATATGCCAAGGCATATCTGATACTGAGATTAGCCCACATTGCCCACCAAAGTTGATTTCTGAAATGATAAATCTGAATTTCTGAAAAATAAATCTGATTCTAAGTCTGATTTTTTTTACTTCAGCAATATATATAACTAGACAACTGCAGTTACCCAATTTTACCACCAGGTATCACTCTTGGCAACTTACTGCTTAACACACAATCTCTCACCCCTTTGGATGGAGCAAGCAAAAGAATTCTAAATGATAGAACCTTGTGTTCTCTTTAGCAGATTCAATTTATTGTTT
The DNA here is from genome assembly GCF_048593235.1 of Sminthopsis crassicaudata. Classification (NCBI taxonomy): domain Eukaryota; kingdom Metazoa; phylum Chordata; class Mammalia; order Dasyuromorphia; family Dasyuridae; genus Sminthopsis; species Sminthopsis crassicaudata. The sequence continues at coordinate 611,851,018 of NC_133618.1, forward strand.
GCAGAAGCCTATGCCTTTATAATTACCACTTAATATGTAGGATGACAAAATAGATTGAAAGAAAAAAATGGCTTAAAGTTGTCAACTGCTCTAAGGATCAGTCCTTGATTTTGGCCTGCCTTAAATTTAAATCATGATTTAGAAGAAGGCAAAGTTGTAATGTTTTGTCAGTTCTGCAGATGACACAAAGCTGAAGGGAAGTTCTAAGTTATCTAGTGAGTTAGGGTCCAAAAAGATCTCCATGAGCTAAAGCAATAAGCAACAAGAAGAAATTTTAAAGGCAATAATAATGATTAAGTCCTATATTTAGGTTCAAGGGACAGTGAGGTTGCCTAGTAGATCGAGTTCAAATCTGACCTTAGACAGTAGATGTATAACCCTGAGGAATTCACTTAACCCTGTTTGCCTCAGTTTCCTCAATTGTAAATGAAGTAGAGAAGAAAATGGCAAACCACTCTATTACCTCTGTCCAAAATAAATCCAAATAGGGCTATGAAGAATTAAACAGACTTGAAAAAAATGACTGGACTACATCTAATTTAGATTTAAAGCAACAGATTGTATAAGGACAGGATGGATGAGACCTGGTTACACAGTAGTTCATGTGAAAAAATTCTAGGAGTGTTTGTTGACCACAAGCTCCTTGGAAACCAGCAGTGTGATGCAGCTGCTAAAACAAAGTGAATACAATAGGCTCCATTAGTGGAAAAACATACTTGTCTAGTAAACTAGATCACATTCAGAGAAAGATACCAAGATGTTGGAGTGTTTGAAAATTGTGTTATAAGAGGAATAGTTGGATGAATTGGGAATGTTAGCCTAAAGATGAAAAGACTTTGGATGGAAACATGATGACTTGTCTTTACATATCTGAATATCTGTTAGGCAGAAGAGGAATAGACTATCTTGCTTCAGAAAACATAGCTAAGACCAATGGATGGCAGATTTGCTGATCCAAATTTAACAAAGAAGTTGAGCTGGGTTAAACATTTTTATAAGGTGAAAGATGTTCCCTCAATATAAGAAAAAAACTTTAACAAAATTAAAACTACTCAAAATGGAATGTGTTGCCAATGAGTTCCCCATCATTTGGCAGATTCAACCAAAGATTGGATTATGATGTCTAAGGGATATTGTTGAAGGGGTTTTGTGATGGGAGGGAAGTCTTAGTAGATGACCTAGAACTTCCATTCAAAATCCAAGATACTATAATTCTAAAATGCAAAGATATATTCTGTTCTGATTTATAATACTGAATACTGTAGGTCAGATTTTTCAGAGTACATTTCTGCTGCTCTTGCCACTACTGCATGACTCTTTCAGGCAGAAAATTATGGCTCTAAAAGCTTCTAATTCCTTTCTTGCCTTAGGTAAAAGAAAAGAAAGACCATTACAAAGAATCATGCTAGTAACAGTAAAAATATCCATGTCTTTTCTCCTAAATGGAAGCATTTTTCTACTTTTTTGTTTTTTTAAGATTAACCTCCTCCTTTCCATCCTTTTTTTGTGTGACAATTTGAAACAGAGCTGCTAATAATTTCAGTTGGAGCTTCAGGAACAGAAATGCTGGACCCCTATTTAGATAAGATTTTTTTTGGCGAGGCAATCAGGGTTAAATGACTTATAGGAAGTGTTAAATGTCTGAGGTTACATTCAAACTCAGATCCTCTGGACAGTACTCTATTCATTGGTACTCTTATCTATTGCACCATCTAGCTGTACCATCTGCTTAGTTAAAATTCTAAGTTTCTTGAAAATCCCTTTGGTTTTACCAAATCAAACCCTCTTTGGATTTGAGATTCTTGTGATTACATCAGTTGATACTCTGTTCAAATCTGTAGTCTAAATAACTCTTTGACTTTACAAACAATAAATATAGTTTGTATCTCAATACTGCTCCAAGATTTATAAGATAATTGTTCTTCAACATAAAGAAGATCCAACTCACTTCCAGTTGATCAATGATGGACAGAAATAACTACACCCAGAGAAGGAACACTGGGAAGTGAATGTAAACTGTTAGCACTACTGTCTATCTACCCAGGTTACTTATACCTTTGGAATCCAATACTTAATGTGCAACAAGAAAATGGTATTTACACACATATATTGTATCTAGGTTATACTGTAACACATGTAAAATGTAGGGGATTGCCTGTCACCGGGGGGAGGGAGTGGAGGGGGAGGGATAATTTGGAAAAATGAATACAAAGGATAATATTATAAAAAAAATTACTCATGCATATATACTGTGGAAAAAAATTCTAAATAAAAATAAAAAAAAATTAAAAAAAAAAGATTTATAAGATATTGTTTTGATCACAATCCTTGTGGGATTGAAGTTTCATGAGAGTTCTAGTAACCCGAGCTTTTTATTCATTTGACTTTTGCTGTACCACAAGTTCCTGCCATCAAATGGAAACTGAGGCTCGTGATACTCCAATGTAAAGAAAACCTTATTGTATAAGACCTGAAGGAAGATCTGAGTTGGAATTGTGCCACTTACTAGCTGTGTGTTCCTGGGCAAATCACTTAACTTCTGCCTGCCTCAGTTTCCTCATGTAGAAAGGGAAGCAATAACAGCACCAACCTCCCAATTTTAAGGATAAAATAAGAAAATATTTTTAAAATACTTGTGAAAGCTTAAAATGTAATTATTGTTGTTCAGTCATTTCAATTGTGTCCAATACTTTGTGATCACATTTGAGATGTTCTTGGCAAAGATACTCGAGTGGCTTGCCATTTCCCTCTCTAGAACATGAGGAAACTGAGGCAAACAGGATTAAGTGACTTGTGTATATGTATATGTATGTATATAAACACACATATACACATTCACACAAAACAAAATAAGGCAAAATTAAAAATTCACAGGGAAATTTCAAGATGCTAAGTAGTTTATTATACTGTCTCATCTACTCCTGATATTTGTCATACAGGAAGTCCTAGGTTTATCTTTAATCTGATGTCAAAATTCATTCTATAACCTCTTCCTGACTGTCCCTTAGCTGACATGGGGCACTCTTACTGCTATCTTTGTTTAACTAGGACAGAAAACTCTCCTGGCCTATATAGTGCAGAGATACTTATTTTCTGATGGATCCACTACTCTTCTCCCAACTAACTAAAATGACACTTTTCCAATTCTGTTTTCTTAAACAGTTGGCTACACTGGACAGATACTGCTGTATAACAGAAAGGTCACTTCATTTGGAGTCAGCAGATTTGAATTCAAATCTACTATTTCCCAGGAGACCTTGGGTAAATAACTTAGAGTCTCTATGTTTTAGTTGCCTTATTTGGAAAATGGTGGGCATTGAATCAGATCAGCAGTTCTTGGCTTTGATTGCGCCATGCACCCTGCTACCAATCCATTGATATCCATGGACCTTTATCAGAATAATGACTTGTTGTCCACATTCATAATGCAAGAAAGTGCTAACTTTCTGTATGAAATTAATGAGAGTAAAGATATATTTTTCCCACGTAAGATCACAGACTCAAAAGACTTGTGGAGCTTTCTAAGATCATAAAGCAAGAAGATAATGCTTTCCACACTTGGGAGATAGGCTATGCAAAGACCCCATTCCCTTACATACATGATGTTCACCCTCAGATTCTGTCTTGATTCATCTTGTTTTACTTAAATACAATTTCTTGGTCTACAGCAATCCTACTTAATATTCAAAAACAAATTCAAGAAGCCTTCCCTGCTTATTTGTAAGGGTGTGAGCAGACTGGCCAATTTTCAGAATTTAAGGAGCAAATAAAAAATAAGGATGTCTCAGATTGCATTTACACTTTATAAAGGGTGAGCTCCTTTCATATTTAAGTGAATCATCTGGTGCCTTCTAAAAGATATAAAACTTTTAGGGTAATCCTTTGCATATAATCAGTTGAGGAAACTAATCCCAGAGCATTGTTTCTCTATCTTTTTCTCTCATTTGCATGAACCAACAGGTAAGACATAGAATTAAAAACAAACAAAAATAAATCAGGGAAGTTTGAATTCTAGTATTGCTTAGTGATCAAAGAACAAGTGACTTCTGTCTGGTTATGGTTTAGCAGATAGAAATGAAGACTGGGAAATGTCCTCTATCACCCAAAGTTAGGATAAGTCTTCTCATAAGGAGACCAGTCTTGTACCTGGATGGTTGTTATAAGGAAAGACTAAACATAAAGGGCATTAGATGATTCTGCTCTCCAATTTCCAGCTGGAAGTAGTAAGATTCAAAACCAAAGTCCTGAAGAAGTAAGAGCCAGGGATTCGTCTACCTCTATTAAGGATCTCTATTCTCTTTAAGATGTTAGTCAGTGCTATCCTGACTGGGGGACAGAGTTAAAAGATTTGAAAAAAAAGAGAGAGAGAGAATTATGATTCCTTTTGTTACAACTTCTTAGAGTAGAGAAAGGTTGTATATAGCATCTAGATAAAAGTCAATTGGAAGATGATTTTCATACCCATTCATCATACAAACCCTTATTGCTACTAATCTCAAAACGTTTTCCCCCTCATGTGAGTTCCTGTCATAGCATCACAATGTTTAGTTCTCATTTGTTCTGTTTCATGTGTTAATATTGTCTCCAGAATGATACCATAAGCTCAACTCCTTGATATCTGGAGGCCTTTTTCAGATTTACTTTACATACCCCTACAATCAGTCTGGCTAGTATTGACCATTTAAGGATCACAAGATCTCTCTGGATTTTAACTTAGTATAGATAATGAAGATTATTTATCTGCTGGTTCATGATAATTTGATGAAAGTTAACAAGATGATATCTGCAAGTATGTGGAATTGTTGGAAAGTGGAGAAATATAAAAATGTGAGATTTCACTTGAAGGCTTACTGTTTTTAGTACAACACTACTGGACATGGATAAAGTCACTGTTTGAAAAGATTAATGACTATCAACATATCAACAAGTAAAACCAGATCATATTATTTCCTGAATTACACCACTGAGTTTAGTAATAGTAACAATAGTAATAGTAATAATAATCACTTCAAGATTAGCCAGTTCAGCTCTTAAATTTTAACCTTTCTCAAAGTGTGATACTAGTGTCTTTAATAAGGTGCAAAATGGCAACAAGCCTTGAGTAAATAATGAGAGGGTTCAGTTTGAAAAAGTAGGCACTAGTCAGAGTTATGCTCAGCTAAAATCAAATTGAAAATAAATGAAATTTAGTCACACATGGGGACTGTTGAACAAGAAAAAATGAATAGGTAGAGTTACAGAAAAAGTGTTAAAATGCAACATTTGGGTTGAACACAAAGAAAGGAGATTTGAAGTGGGCTTACATATGCTTCTCATATAGGTAAAGGTCTAGTGAAACATATGCCATATGCCAGTAGGGGAATCATCTTGATTTCATCAAGGTGGGCAGCTCCCAATGTGATAACTCCTTCTACTAACATAAATTACAACCCATATCTGACTTAGTAAATTAGTCCTGGGGAGTTTTCTGAAACACAATGAACACTTAATCTTGAGAGAGAGGTTAATGACTTGCCCAGAGTCATATAATTAGGAAAAGTCTAAGAGATTTTGAATCCAGGTTTTTCTGACTTTAAGTCCATTCCTGCTTTCATTAAACCATATTTCTTTATCATTATGTACTTGAAGAGATGTTTAATAAGTGTCTGCCGGATAAGATGAAATTGAATTGAATCTAGCCCAAGGGAAAACTGAGCTCATTAGACAGATACTTGGTCTTCTTTTTAGTTGAGTTGCTGATTTTTACAAGCTGTCCATTTTTTGCTTCATTTACTTCCTGGGAGCTCTGTGCACCCATTCACTTGAGGTCATTTCATTTCCTTACAAATCATCCTTTTTTTTACCTGCTTCTTTACTTCACGGACTGACTCAGTCCTAAGTGTGGGTCCTGCCACTGAGACATGCAATGAGATATCACATTTTGACTACATCACAGGAGTACTAAAATTGTAACTTTCCCTCCGTCCTTTAATGTCCAGTTGGAACAAATGAGGAAATATATCACTGAAAGAAATAGCAGACAATATATTCTTTGTATTTAGGCAGCCTAGTGATAGATAAAGAATATTTCCTCAGAGAAAACCTTCAGATCTCTATTCCCCATCCACTAATGGTAATTTAATCTAAAACAATATATAATATCTGAGATTCCTTGAAAGTGACAGGCTGCTTGGAATAAGAACCCTGAGGATTATGAGTTAGTATTTTCCTGTCAAAATAGTTGGTTCCATAATCAGTTTCAACTTTTCCTTAGAGGATGATGGATAATTTTAGGATGCTTCAGATGTAAACTCAGGAAAGACTAATTTGACTTTCTTTCTGCCACAGTTTAGCGGACATAAGGAAAAACAAGACTGATGAATACCTACTGTTGCCAGGTAACAGCATCCACAGTGCTCCCAGCTACCTTCATGAACCTAGGAAGAAATGAAGGAAAAACGTCATGAACCATGAATTAAGGGATATAGACAAGGTCAAGTCAAGTAATACAAAAGACAAACTGCTTTTTGGCTAGGGGCAAGACCTACAGTGTCACTGATTAATTGTGGGTCTAAGTGAGGTTGGTCCTTACATATATCCATGCCTATAGAACCATAGAATCCCAGAAGACACCTCAGTGTAACCTTGATTATTCATCTCAAACAAATGGTCATCCAACTTCCTTTTATGGACCTCAAGTTAAGGGAAAGCTGCTAACTCCCAAGATTGGTCATTCCACTTTAAATCTCTAATAATTAGGAAGTATTGCTTTAACTTACCCTATTGCAACTTTTAGATATTGCTCCTACTTTTGTCTATCTTCCATTCCAACCCAAGAAAAACAACTATAATTATTCACATACCAAAATTATAACTATTCAGAGATTACTATAATGTACTCTCCTAAGTCTTTTCTAGATAAAATATCTCCAATTCTTTCAATGACTACTTAAGTGGCATGATGTTTTGGCCAAAATTTCAGAGGATCTTCTCCTCCCAGGTCTCTTTGGGTTGGTAAACTGGGACATTTACCTACCCTGTAGTCACTGAATAGAAATGGCCTCAGACAACCTGAGTCCTGAGAAAGACTTTAATTTAGAAGAATCAAAGTTACCCAGTATATCCTGGGCCACTGCCAGTCAAATTGACTCTTGATTTGTCACTGGACAATTATGACTAGAGGAGAGAGCGAAGTTGATAACTGTATAGCTCTTTCTCACTCAAATCCTTGTGATGTTATTGGTCCTCTCTAAGAACCATTTAAAAAGAATATATTTGGTGCCCAGTTTTCTTGGTTTTCTGATTGCCTTCTCTTAATATCCTCCAGCTGTGCATTGTCTTTTCTAAAATATGGTTCCTGGGCAATGCCCAAGGGCTATCAAACTGTGCAATCTTTTAGATCCAGCAGTGGCTCTCCTGGCTCATATTCCAAAGAGATCTTAAAGGAGAGAAAGGGACCCACATGTGCAAAACTGTTTGTGGCAGCCCTTTTTAGTGGCAAGGAACTGGAGACTGAATGGATGCCCATCAGCTGGTAAATGGCTGAATAAGTTACGGTGTATGAATGTTATGGAATAATATTGTTTTGGAAGAAGCAGCAGGATATTGGCAGAAAGGCCTGGAGAGACTTACATGAACTGATTCTAAGTGTAGTAAGTAGAACTAAGAGAACATCGTACACAGCAACAACAAGATTATGTGATGATCAACTATGACAGACTTAGCTTTTTTCAACAACGAGGTGATTTAGGTGAATTCCAATAGATTTGTGATGCACCCAGAGAGTGGACTGTGAGGACTGAATGCAGACCATAATATAGTATTTTCACCTTTTTATTGTTTTTTTTGCTTGCTTTTTTTCTTTCGCATTTTTCTCTCCTTTTTGATCTGATTTTTCTTGTGCAGAATGGTAAATGTGGAAATACGTATAGAACAATTGTACATGTTTAACCTATATTGGATTATTTGCTGTATAGGAGAGGGGGTAAGAGGAAGGGAGGGAAAAAACTGCAACACAAGATTTTGCAAAGGTCAATGCTGAAAACTATCTTTGTATATATTTTGAAAATAAAAAGCTATTATTAAAAAAGAAACAATCAGCAAGATGATTTCTGAAAAGCCTGGAAAGACTCATATAACTGATGATACTAAGTGAAGTGAGTAGAACATTGTACAGCAATAACAAGATTATGTGATAATCAACTATAACAGACTTGGCTCTTTTTAACAATGATGTTATTCAGGCCAGTTCTGATAGACCTGTGATAGAGAGAGCCATTTACCTCCAAAGAGAGAACTATGGAAACTGGAATGTAGATCATAACATAGTTTCCATCATTGTTATTGCTGTTTGCTTGCTTGGTTTTTTTCTTTCTCATTTTTTCCCTTTTGATATGAATTTTTTTGTGCATCATGACAAATGTGGAAATAGAAAAACTGCACATAATTAACCTATATTGGATTACTTGTAAGAGAAAGGGGAGGAAAGGATGAAGGGAGAACATTTTGGAACACAAGGTTTTGCAAGGGTGAATGTTGAAAACTATCTTATATAGTTCCTGGGAATGGCACAGAGGAACACTTGCTGAATTTGGAGGCTGAAATTTTGGGTTCAAATTGTAGCTCTGCCTCCTACTAACCAGATGTCTTTTGGCAAGTCACATAACTTTTCTAGGCTTCAGCGTTTTCAATTAGAAGATGAAGGAGTTGGACTCAATGACTTTGAAAGTTTTTTCTGGCTCTAAATCTACGATTCTACTGCCCTTCTCTAGATGAATCCAAACCTGTGCAGAATACACAGGACATCAGTTCCTATGTTCTAGACCTCAGTTCTATGTTTTTAATGCAGCCTACTATCAAGTTCACTTCTTTTGGCTGCCACAGTTCTCTGTTGGTTCGTATTTGATTTATGCTGCAGTTTACTAAAAACCCAATTTCTGTCAAATTACTCACCCCAGGAAACTCAAACATCCTCATTCCTCTTTCATATTCTATTCTACTTTAGCTCTGCTTTTCCTAAGTTATAACCTCTACCTTCTAAACATCAGTAAACATATGAGATAGCACAACCCTTCAATTTTATGACTCCACTAAGCTTCTTCTTTCATTTCTTATCAGTCACCTGCCAGCAGATCACACATGGGCTTCTTCATCATAAGACTCTGCTCCACTTTCAGGAGTTCAAAGACTTATAGCTGGAAGGAGCCTTAAGACCACCAAGTCCAGCAGAGTGAATTTACACCAATCTGCATACATATGTATATGTATTATATATACATATATGTATTAAGTAATTTGCTTAACATCACATAAGTTTGTTCTTGTTTTTCAGTTGTATCTGATTCTTCATGACCCCCTTTGGGGCTTTGGCAAAGATCATGGCTTACCATTTCTTTTTCCAACTCATTTTTCAGATAAGGAAATTGAGACAAATTGAGTGAAGTGATTTGCCTACGGTCACACAGCTAGCATGTATCTGAGGTCAGATTTGAACTCAGGAAGATGAGGCTTCCTGATTCCAAGCTTGGCACTCTGTGCACTATAGCACCATGTAGTTTCCCATCACACAAGCTAGTAATCATCTAATTTGGTGCTCTATTGTTGATCACACCATGAAATGATACTATTTGAAATCTTGATTTTCTGATTTTTTCTTTAGTCATGTTTACAATCTTAGATCAAGAATGGAGAAATTAATAATGATTTTTCAGTAATGAAGATTCAAAGGCTGGAAATGGCAGAAGCAGGGGTAAAGAATTCTAGAGTAGTATTTACTGTTACATTAAAATGGCAAATCATGTATCTTCAACAAAGAGAAGATCTAACTCAGTTCCAATTGATCAATGATGGACAGAATCAGCTACACCCAGAGAAGGAACACTGGGAAATGAGTGTAAACTGTTTGCATTTTTGTTTTTCTTCCCAGGTTATTTTTACCTTCTGAAGCCAATTCTTCCTGTGCAACAAAAAAATTCAGTTCTGCACATATATATTGTATCTAGGATATACTATAACATATTTAACATGTCTGGGACTGCCTGCCATCTAGGGGAGGGGGTAGAGGAAAGGAGGGGAAAATTCTGAACAGAAGTGAGTGCAAGGAATAATGTTGTAAAAAATTACTCATGCATATGTATTTTCAAAAAAAGTTATAATTATAAAATTAATTTAAAAATTTTACTAAACTAATAAAGTCTATATAATGATAGAAAAAATGGCAAATCATAAAATCAGAGTTAATTATGGCAGTGAGTAAAACCAAGATGACATTAGATGGACTCAGAGAAGGTCTTTGGTTCAAAAAACTGAAGAAAGGCCATGATAACAGAAAAGATAGTTTAGTACAAGTGTGTATACAGTACATAGTATGTAGATGGGAGTAGACTTCTTAAGGTCTGGGTCTTGGAGATGATAAACATCTGGAGGTCTGCTGAGTTCCAACATGTGGCCATGTTGCTTTGTGATTGAAATGGGAAGAAGAGAGAAGTCAGATTGCTCCAGAGGACAAGAACAAAAATTCTGAAGTGCCAAATGATAAGTATGGGGATAGATTTGAGATTCAAGCAACACTGGAAGCCTTCCTCTCACACCATCAGGGCAAACTCCTAAAACTGTTAATATCCATTGCTTTTATTTCATTACCATCCACTCAATTCTCAGTCCTATATACTTTGGCTGTAGATGGAATTCACTGAAAACAAAATCTTCTCCACAAGGTTATTTGTTATTATTATTATTATTATTTTTAATCAAAACTGAGCCTGGAGTTTGAAGGAACTGAGTTCAAATCTAACCTCAGACTCTTATTAGCTATTTGATCCTGGGAGAGTCAATTTAACCTCTGCCTGTATCAGTTTCCTCAATTGTAAAATGGGGAAAATAATAGCATCTATCTCCCAGAATTGTTGTGAGGAACAAATAATATATCTGTAAAATGTTTAGAAAAGTGCCTGGCACATAGTAAATACCTAATAAACTCTTGTTTCCTTACTTCATTGCTTATTCCTGGAGACAATTATATTTTGAGAAAGTATAAATATTGAAAACATTTTTATTATGAATTTTTTAGACTGAAAAGTGACTGAACTTTTTTTAAAACACAAAATAATCTTCTTTTACTACTCTGCCTTTATTCATCACAGAAACAGTGCAATTTGCACAATTAGGAAAAATGTTGGGAAACGTGTTTCTTGTAGGCTTCCTCCTATTGATTTTTGGACTAGTGGCTAATACTTGTCGAATGGCTAAATGTATAGGGCCCACTGAAAATAGCATATGCCTTTACTACTGTAGTGATAGGAAGCAGAAAACTTAGTGCTTTTCTTGCTTAAAAAGTTCAGGGCACTGAGACTCAGAGCAAATATAATAAAAAGGAGGAAAGGAGAGCCTATGACCTCATGCTACATTACATAAAAAGAATGCAAAAGACCTGAGAAATATCATGAGAAATTGTTCCTGAGACTTTGGTGGCCAATGATAGAGTTTATCTGGAGTTATGAAGGAGAAGAGAGAGCAGTTATTATTGACCCTGAATGTGAGAATGGGAGCAAGCTTTCTGTCATTAGGCAGTATAGGTTCAATGGAAAAGAGAATTATTAGAATTAGGAAGAACTGCTAGTCATGAGGAAGCCTGGGAGAGGATCTTCAATGAGAAAAGTGATGAACAAAAGTGGTATATAGGCAGCAGATACTGTCTAAGAACTAACTGCATTTTTAATTTTTAAGATCATACTGGTAGGTAGTGGATGAATGGCAAAAAACCATTACCAAGTACTTAAGATATTTCAGGAGCTGTGCTAAATGCTAATGAAACAAAATTGAAACATTTGATATCCTAAACTCAAGGTACTTAAAATCTAATAACGAAAGTCAATACACAAAGAGGCTTGGTGGCCAGGGAAAGGAATTTTGATCTAGATTTTATAGGGATGACAAGTCAATTCATAAGTCACTTAATTGATATATCATTTCTAGAAACAGTAATGCTGATACTCATAAAATTTCCATCTTAGAGAAGAGTTGGCCTTTAATGTCACAGTATAGAAAATTGAGTCTCCTTAGATAGGAACAAAGAAATTTCAAGAAGGGGACATTAAAAAAGTGCAATAAAAATTGAAGTAGTTTTAAATTTTATAACTGTCAGTAAGAAAAACAGGAAAAAAGTATAGAATAGAGAAAAGGATTGGGGGATTAGGTGAATCACAGACATAACATTATCACTGGTATTGTTTGAGCTGAAGTGAACTTAAAACATAAACATACCAAATAATGAGAATGACATTATTACACATATGTTTGTATGAAATGACCAGCTTACCAGTGGATTACATGCTAAATGACTAAAAAATAGTACCAATAGTTCACTTCAAGTTATTCTGACCTCTTCCCAGGGCCATGAGGGAATAGAAGTTTGAGGAAACATGCTACTAAGTTGAATTGACTCAAGTTAGATTCAAGTGCCCACAGAAGATAAGTGGGTAGTTCAGGATAATGAGGTTGTATGTGAAAGTGGTGGCAGTGCTATTCCAGGATCTTAAGACCTATATTTCTCTCTACTTGGTATCCACTAAAAAGGTGAAATGCCTTGGATATAGAAAAAAGCTTAGGTTGTATATCTATAAATGTGATTGACCTGAGACTTTGACCTGTTTCTCAAAAAGCACACCTAAAAGCCTCAGCTTCTACCTGTTGTTCAGTCATTTCAATCATATCCAACTCTTTGTGGTCCATTTTGAGTTTTTTGGCAAAGATACTGGGGTAGTTTGCCATTGCCTTCTCCTGTTGATTTTAAAGATGAGGAAACAGGATTAAGTGACTTGCTCAGAGTCACACAGCTAGTAAGTGTCTGAGGCTGCATTCTCAGTTTCTGCACAAAAAAGCTAATCCTTCCTTGCTGAAAAATGTTTAAATTTATTTGAAGATTAAAATTATGGCCTAGCAGCATTCATACATTGTAACCTATGTGTAATTATTCTTCAAATCCTTTTGACCCAATATTTCAAGGCAAAATTGTCTAGTTTGTCTTTGCAGCAATGTAATACCCACTAGACTGGAAAACTATTTTATGGTGAACTCCAAAGACAGTGCCATTATTCAGTGAATATCTGCATGAAAGTTACCACTGACCTACAATATCCCATAACCACCCTCAGTAAAATAGGTCAATTTTCCTAGCATATGGAAACATTTCTTTATTGAGTTATTTTGTAGGGAAGAGATTATATGAAAATACTGTCAAGTGAACCACATATGTCTAAGTGCTAGTGGATGACCACACACATTCTCAAATGGCAGACTTACAGAGAAACAAATCTTCCATTTTTAGATGTTAATGTAGATGGCAACATCTTGCTAATGGCAACGGTTCAGAAAATAAAGCTGATTAGACACAGTCCCAGATGGCAAAAATTGTACTTGGTGAATTTTAAAGTTTTACATTTAAAAATTATTTTTATTATTATTTTGCCCTCATTTTCTTTCCTGAATCTGAAACTCACTGTTATCTGTTTGCCCCTGGGGAATGATACAAGACTAGAAAGCACAGGAACTCATCTGTAACTCGGGGGAAATAACATCTGTAATACCTAAGAACCAAGGAAGATAATGGATATAAAGTGTTTTGCAGACTTTCTCAGAGCAGAGAACAGAGAGGGAGGGACCGGAGAACATCACTTCCCTGTCTTTTCATGTTAAAAAATGTCATATAGGAAATAAGGAGCAGAGGCAGGATAGGAAGCCAGAATGTGTGATTTCAAATCCCAAGCTCTTTGCAGACTATTCTCATTTCTGTGACTTGATGCTTTTTTTTTTCTTTCATAATGTTGTTAGATACTCTTGGTTTATGTTTCTGCCTGCTTCTCATAAACTAACTCATGTTAAGAGATTTGACTTCCTAAGATCTATAAGTAGTCAATTCTATTTCAGTCAATTGGTATTAAACACTAGCAGAAGTCCGCGCTACACCCCAGGGAATGCAGAGATATAAATGAAACAGTCCTTGCCTTCAAGGGCTTACATTCTACCTGAGTTTGCAACAAAAATATAATTTTTTTGCTGCAAATTCAATTCATGAGCTTAGAATTATTGTGCAGAAAAATACTGTCATGTCAAATACTATTATATGAGCAAACTAAGCTATACATTCCTAAATTATCCAAAAAACATTAGTTCCTAAAAGCTGCTTCTATAAAAGTTGTTCAGTCATGTCAGATTCATCATGACCTCATGGGCTGTACTTGGACTCTACATGCACCATATTTGGTAAAGATACTGAAATGGTTTGTTATTTCTCTAGTAATTTAAAACAAGCAGAGTGACTTTCTCAAGACTACAATGCTAATGTCTGAGGCTGGATTTGAATTCATGTCTTCATGACTCCAGACCTGACTTTCTATCCATTTTAGCTGGCTCCTTTTAAAAAATATATTCCAAAATTATCTCAGATTTCCATTTCTTTCTCCTTCCAAATGTCCCACGTCTTCTGTTCAAACATCCCGTCTATCTAACCCTCACAAACTAAGATATTCTAAGAATGTAATATGTCCAAATGAAATCAATTACTACCATGTGGCAAAATTTGGACAAGGAAAGAACATCTAGGCTAAATAAGTTTTAGAAAGGCAGATTTCGATTTATGTTCTAGAAATGGAAAATGTAGGGATGGAATACTGCCTTCTAAGGACAGAGAGGCACTGCTATAGAAGAAAAATGTCTCAATAGCAGCTGAGCAGAAAAACTGCCCATCAAACACAGGATACAAAATAAAATTGGTAACACACAAAACATTTTTTTTTGCTGGTAATTCCCTGGAATTCTGTAACCTTTTGTGTTAGCATCTCAATTAAAAAAACAACTTTGATTTCAAAAGATAATCACTTTTTTTCTAACACATAAAATCTGTAGTATTATAAATATTTCCCTCCTCTCATTGGATATAACAAATTATAAATTCCCTAATAGCAAATTTATGATTGATATGATTGATAGCAGCTATAGGCATTGCAATGTAAAGTACGTCTAACACCTTTATTGTGTCACTAAGTCACATCATTGACTTTACCCACTTAGTTTTAGAGTCCAAAGGATTTTCACTATGCTTTGGGGGGCATAATTGCAATTCTAAACTTCAATTTTAAAGGCAAACAATGAAAATGCATGAGGATCTCTTGACTCAATAGTGATAAGGTGAAGAAGTGTAGGGAAGCACCTAGTAGGACATCAGCCACTCCACAAATTTACACACATCTGCCTTTTTTTTTTTTCTACTGCACATAGCCATAAAAGTGCTTAGTTGCCAATGTCAATGAAAAGGAGTTTATTCATAAAATCACAAGGATGCTTGAAGTCATAAAAGTTAAACTCATAAATATTGAAAACTGACTGTAATTACAATCATATTTATAGAGTTGCTGTGAATCTAAAATAAGATAGCTTATGTAGTCAAGTGCTTTGTAAATATACAGTTATCAAGTAAAAGTAGTAATAATAACTAGACTTTATATAGTGTTTTAAGATTTACAAAGTACTTTACATATATTATCTCATTTGATCTTCCCACCAAACCATTTCACAGGTAAGGAAATTGAAGCTACTAAGTGACTTGACCAGGATCACACAGTTAGAAAATATTTGAAACAGATATTTGAGATATCTTCTTGAAAATATATCTTGTTTTAAGAGACCTCTTCAAACAAGAATTTGAAAAAGAGAGAAAAAAAAAAGAATTTGAACCTTCCTGGTTCCAGTCTAATATTCTATCTACTTCACCATCTAAAGGCTAGTAGTAGTAGTAATCCAATGACTGATGCACTTTGTTGCCATCCAGCTGTCCTAATAATAGTAGTAGTAATGGTAGTAGTAAGAATAATAGTAGTAGAGTAGTAGTAATCCAGTGCTTACAGTTTATTGCCACACAGCTGGACTAATAGTAGTAGTAATAGTAGTGGTAATGATAGTAGTAATAGTAAGAGTAGAAGTAGTAGAAGTAGTAGTAGTAGTATTAGTAGTAGTAGTAGTAGTAATATGGTACTTAATACACTTTGTTGCCACACAGCTGTCCTAATAGTAGTAGAAGTAGTAGAAGTAGTAGAAGTAGTAGTAATGAGAGTAGATGAAGTAGTAGTAGTGCTGGTGGTGGTGGTGGTAGCAGTAGTAATAGAAGGAATCCTTTGTGATTCTAGGTCCAATGCTTAATGCATTTTACCACCTAACAATAATAGTAGGTATAGTGTACCTTACTAATGTCTTGGAAATCTTTTATAAGAGGATTTCTAACTCTCAACGATGGGTTGGAAAATCATTCACAGATATTGGTAGCAATCACCTTGAGTCTTGAATCCTAAGTGGCTTGAACAGAAAAAAAAAGCCTCACAAAGAATAGATGACTAACTTCAACACAGCTGCAAAATTCCCAGCCAGAAAAATAGAAAAATATGAGCGATGGAATAACATGCAGAATCCTACTGTCAGAAAGGGAAACAAAAGTGAAATACCGCTGGGAAGCTAACATTCAGGTGAGGTTCTAGTATCATCAGTGAGTCCCTGAGCATCAGTCTATTCCTTTCCTTGGAATGGAGCCACTAGATGTGGAAGTGGAGGACCACACAGAATTTGGAAGACATGTTTTCCCAAAAGGTACCCAAACCTGCTGCCTCAGTAGTGGGAAAGAGAAGCCATAGAACTTTTAAAGATCGTTACCTGATAAAATCAGGATTCTGGTGATAAAAACACCAGAATAGGTGATCCTTTTAAGAATAGAGTGAGCTGGGCTCTTATCTCAAGGTTCAGCTACATGAAAGAGTGGGAACTTCTCCAGCAAAGATAGGAGACATAAACTAAGCACCTGTAATAAAGGAGGCAGACCTGACTTTGGTAGATGGTTCAGCATGTGGTCATCTTGTTTGGAGCTGAATCACCACTATAAATAAAAGTAAAATATCCCCTTACATTTCTAGAGTTCTTTTCATCCCCAAGGATCCTCAAATATGGGAGAATTTCTTTCTTTTTGTTATCCACCTGCATGCATGACGTGCCTGAAATATTGTCAGGCCTTCTCCCCGAGGGGGTATCACAGCTCTCTTTTATAATAAGGCACATCTTTATTCATAGCCTTATGGGTGTATTTCTCTCTCCCAGACTTCAGAGTGTGACCCAGAAAGCTGTGTACTGAATCTTGCTCCCAGGAAAAAAGAATTAATCCTGTACAATCGGTAGCATATGCCCTAAAGACTGTATGTTCCAAGAGTTAAGAAGATTGAGTTTTCTCCCTTTGTCAATAGGCAGTATCTACAATTCCATAAAATGACCTATTTAATCACAGAAACCTTAGTTAAAGTTCAAAATTATTTTGAAGTCCATGGTGGTATTTTTAAAATATTCAAAAGATGGCTGGATTTGAGGTCAGAAGACCTGGGTTCCAATTGTGACTCAGCTATCTGCCACTATATCATTCCTACCACTAAGGATCCTTGTTTATCTTTGCTTGCCTGAGGAGCCTTCACACTTTACCCAAAGGCAACTTCTTGACTTTCTTTTCGAAGCTTCTTTCCTTAGTCCTCAGTCTTTCAGGAAACTTTGCTACTCTTTTTAAGCATGTCCCACATTTTCTGAGAAATGGAGATTTTTCCTATTGGCTCCACAATCTACTTTATATATTCCCCCTGTTTCTGTCTCTGTCTCCCTTCACCCCTCTTCCCCCTTCTGTTTGTCTCTCTCCCTTTCTTTCTTCTTCTATCCTTCCCTCCCTCTCTGTATCTATTTGTCTCTCCTTTTTTCCTCCCTCCCTCTATCTCTTTGACTGTCTCTCTCTTTTATCTCTCTCTTGTCTATTTCTCTTCTTTCTCTGTTTCTCTCTTCTTTTTCTATCTCATTTCTCTTCTGTCCCTCCTCTCTCTTTGTCTTTCTTAGTTTCTGTTTCTTCTCTCTCCCATCTCTATTTTTCTCTTTCTCCACCTCCACCTCCATCTTTTTCCTCTCTCTCTCTGTGTCTCCTTCCAATCTTTGTCTCCCATAGTCCTTGCAAAGAAAATGAAGGAGAAATTTCTATTACTTCATGCACATGTCTCATGTGTATCTAGATATAAACACACACACTCATAGGTTGACATGCTGGGCATAGTGAAAGGCTGTAATTCTGAAAATGGGTTCAAGAGTAGACTCTGCAACTTAAAAAATACACACATGGCTCTGATCAGTCACAAGCTCAGCATCTTATTCACAAAAATAAAATAATAGGGGAGCAAGCAATTACCAAAAGATGATTTTTTTTTTGCCCACAGCAAGAAAGGCACGCCATTTACAAAGTGTAGAGAGTCCATGAATTTAACCAATACAATCCTCTACCACTTGAAATAGTGAGGTGAAAACCCACACAGAATCCAGTTGTGGAGACATCTAGGCTCCAGACTTGAGCAGTTTCTATTCTCTCTCAATGAGTCTGGCTCTAGCTTCTCTCTCCACTTGGCGCCCAAATTTCTACAGACTAATCACCTGGATACCAAAGAAAGTGAGACATGTGACTTTGGACAAGTCTCCCTTCTCCAGGACTAAGGTACATCATCTATAAAACAAAAGGGTTCTTTTTAGTTCTGACATTTAATAATGACTTCATTACTTATCTAGTCTCTTCAAGAATTTTACTTCAGTCTCGGATCTATATAGAACGAAGGAATGTATGACCAAAGAAGATTTGGAGATCATTATTGAACAGACAGTAGAGAATTTTAAAGTTCTCTGTTAAGTTACAAAGTTTTTGTACAAACAAAACTAATTCAGATAAGATTAGAAAGGAAGCAATAAATTGGGGAAACATTTTTACATTCAAGGGTTCTGATAAAGGCCTCTTTCTACAATACAAAGAGAATTGACTCAAATTCATAAGAATTCAAGCCGTTTTCCAATTGATAAATGGTCAAAGGATATTATCAATTTTCAGATGAAGAAACTGAAACCATTTATAGTTATATGAAAAGGTGCTTTAAATCACTATCAGAGAATTTCAAATTAATACAACTCTGAGGTACTACTATACACCTGTTAGATGGGCTAAGATGAAGGAAAAGATAATGGCAAATATTGGAGGGGATGTAGGAAAACTGGGACACTGACACATTATTGGTGAAGTGAACAGATCCAACCATTCTGGAGAGCAATTTGGAACTATGTCCAAAGGGTTATCAAACTGTGCATACCCTTTGATCCAGTAGTGTTTCTACTGGGCTTATATAGCAAAGAGATCTTAAAGGAGGGAAAGGGACCCACATGTGCAAAAATGTTTGTGGCAGCTCTGTTTGTAGTGGCAAGAAACTGAAAACTAAGTGGATGCCCATCGGTTGGAGAATGGCTGAATAAGTTGTGTTATATGAATGCTTTGGAAAATTATTGTTCTGTAAGAAATGACCAGCAGAATGATTTCAGGAAGGCCTGGGAGACTTACATGAACTGATACTAAGTGAAATGAGCAGAACCAGGAGATCATTATACACAGCAACAACAAGATCACACAACGATCAATTCTGATGGACATGGTTCTTTTTAACAATAATGTTATTTAGGCCAGTTCCAATAGACCATTTACACCCACAGAGAGGACTGTGGGAACTGAGGGCAGATCACACCACAGCATTTTCACTTTTTTGTTGTGGTTTGCTTGAATTTTATTTTCTTTCTCATTTTATTTTATGTTGTTTTATTTTTACTTTTTGATCTGATTTTTCTTGTGCAGCAAGATAATTGTATAAATATGTATATCTCTATTGGATTTAACATATATTTTACTATGTTGAACATATATTGGATTGCATCCATCTAGGAGAGGGAGTGGGAAGAAAAGGTAGAAAAGGGGAACACAGGGTTTTTCAAGATTCAGTTTTGAAAAATTATCCTTGCATATATTTTGAAAATAAAAAGCTTCAATTTAAAAAAAAAAAGAATTTTATTTCACTACTTAGGATTCTTCTCATTTGGTTTGATTCTTAATCTAATATTCACTTCAGCTTGTAACTATTTAGTGGCCCCTGGAAAAGTTAGAGACATAGTCAATGAGTCATTTACAAATCAAGATGAATGATTAGTTCAGAGAACCATCCTCCCTCAGGCACACATCTGCATGAGGCACTTTTCACTAAATAAATGCAGGCATGATGGCATCATCTCCATTTTATAGATAGGGAAGTACAGAGGAACACAGTTGGATGCCTCACATTATGAAAGGGGGATGTTGTAGCCAGTGGGGAAGTTGGGACTTGAATGGGTTCTTCTGATTGTCAGCCTAAGGCTCTTTTCAACATACTACCTTATAGTTTGCTCCTTCTCCCTCCTCCATTTTAGGGAATAGTAGGCAGGGATGTGATGATTTTTAACTTTGGCAAACAGTATCAATCAAGGCTTAATTTATTATTTCACTGCCTGAACCAATTAATTCTGGTGCTTTCCATATCTTAATTATTTCATATATATGTATACATATACACACATATATATATATATATATATATATATATATGTATATTTGTTTGCTTTTTGTTTCCTGAATTGGATTAGGAGCTCTTTGAGGGTAGAGAGAACAGAGCCTGACACTCAGTAGGTGGTTAATATGTTTGTTGACTTTAACTGATAGTATCAAACTCAAATAGAAACATTGCCAATAAACCCTGCCAGGACAAATTGAGTTAGAAAATTACACATTCAGGGGATAGAACCAAAATGGAGGAGAGTAAACAGATCTTTGATGGAGTTCCTGGCTCTCCTCAGAATCAACACCTTATCAAGCCTCTCAATAGGTTTTGGAGTGACAGAACCCACAAATATTTGGAGTGCAACAAGTTTCCGGTAGAAGATATTACAAAGAACTTCAGGAAAGGTCTGTCTCAATCAGATAGGGGAGATGTAGCCCATCTCAGATATAGGGCAGGGAGGCCTAGGGCAGAGAGGTCTCTGAGGAGAATCTACTGAGAGGCTCTTAGCCAAAACACAGCAGCATTGGCTATTCTGTCATGATTCGAAAGCCAGTGGATCAGCAGACTAGTTGTAAGACCTCCAATGCAATTACAGAAGGCAAATAGTGAGTACTTGACCCCAGGATAACAAGTGGGACTTGATCATAACTACCCAGCAGTGTAGCCTATCGAGGAAGCTTGGGATCATCTTCCCTTTGCCCTAAGAACAGACCTCAACTTTTAAAAAGGAGCAAAAAAAGCACAAAGAGCTCTGACCATAGATGGCTATTATGGAGATAGGGAAGAACAGATCTCAAACTCTGAAGACACTAATGGCCAAAAGCCTTCAGATGAAAACAACACATTCACATTATCTATATTCTTTTCCTATTTCTACTTATTTTGTGAAACATCTCCCAATTACATTTTAATCTGGTCTAAAAAAAAGGTTCTGGAATACTGTTTCCCTTCTATTGGACACTGTTATTCTATTGCTCTAGACGTCAGAAAATGCTGAAAAAAATATTAATGGTGTAGCTTAAACTTAAAAGTGGGTCATTTTTTGGAGAGTCCATTGTTAAACATTTAGAAATAAAAGAGAAGGGAAAAATTATTATGTAGCATCTGCTACCATGTACAAATATTAATGTATTTCATCATTCATTCAATTTAACTTATTTAGCATCACACCACTGGATATAATTTTTTTAATAACAATTCTTAAGGTCTAGAGTAAGTAGAAGGTCTACAATTAAGATCAGGAGAGAACCCCTCTAAGTGAAAATAGAAGATAGGAAACATATTTGAGAGAAAAGGGATTCAGAGCTCTAATATTTTAGTCTTTTTGAACAAAAAACTTTATTTCACATTTGTTTTTGTACCATCCCTACCCCCAGCACAATTCAATTCAATAAATGCTTATTAAGTCTCTACCAAATTATATTCATTGATTTCTCAAAGGTTGAGGAAGGGGCTAGAGAGTAGGAGAATCTGAACTAAAAAAAAATTTAAATGACTATTAAGAATGTTTTTTTAAAAGATCCCACCAAGAGTTAAGGCTCTAAGGGATAGGTAAATAGTACATTGGATGGAGCACCACCCCTGGGGGCAGGAAGACCTGAGTTCAAATATGACCACAGATAATTACTACCTATGTTACTGTGGGCAAATCACATAGCCCCAATTTCCCCCACATGAAAAAAAGAGTACTGGCTCTAGGCAACAACACATAGTAGGGCCTTAATAAATATCTGTTGAACTAAAGGAGCAATCAACAATATTCACCAGTAGGGAGCAAAAAATCCCCACTGTCAATGAACGCTCCTTCTGTTGAGCCCATACCAGCTGTTTGGAAGCTCTATTTTCTCTCCAGGGATAGTGGGACAGCAGTCTCTCCGATTATGAACCCAAAAGAAAGGATTTACTTTCTTTTTCTCTGCTGCATTTTGGTTCAATAGTTTATAGTTGAAACAAAACAGAGCAATTATTAGAAATAACATTGTGATAATTACTTGAAGCAAATTGTCCCCAGCTGTGTATCTTCCCACTGGGCTGAGCTCATGTACTGGAGACAGCTTTCCGGCCAGAGCAGAGCCCTATATCATCCTCATGACACCGACAGTGCTGAGTCCAACCTCCCAGCTCTATTCTTCTCTGCCCTCAGATCTGGGAGGAAGATGAGCTCTGCTCCCACATGACAAGAGGTCATGACAAAATCCAAGCAAGGATCTATTTTCTCTCCTGCAATAAAGATTTGCTTGTTCTTCATATGGGGGATCAGAGAACCTTTTACAAAACTGTCAACTCCCAGCCCCAGGGAAGGAAATGCTCAGAGCAGCCTCTTGAGGGGGCAGTATGGGCCAATGGAAGTCAGAAATAATGGCACTTAGAATGCCACTTCTGACATTTATTCATCTGTGCTCCTACAACCAAGTCAAAGTCTTGGTCAAAGTTTCTTCATTTGTAAAATGGGTGGGATAATGCCTGTCAGGTGACTGTCAGGATAGGATAGAAGCAAATGTTAGAGTGATGCGAATGTCAGCTACAATTCTATGCTGACTGAGGGTCATAAGTGTAACCCAAATTCAAACGGGAGTTTTCTCATTTTAAAGGCAGGGCTCTTTCTAGTTCATCCGACCATCCTACATAAGTGTGTTAGCACCATATTTGGATAAGCTAAGCCATATGCATCTCTTTATGTACACACACACACACACACACACACACACACACACACCCCACCACCACCACCACCACCACCACCACCACCACCACCAGAAAGCATCAAACTTTGTTATTCTCAGTAGTACAATCATCCATGACTACTCTGAAGGACTTATGATGAAAAATTGTATCCATATCCAGAGAAGGAACTGATTGTGTCTGACTACAGATTGAAGTTTGTTCTCCCTCCCTCTCTCTCTGTCTCTCTTTCTCTCTCTCTCCCTCTCTCTTTCCCCCCCTCTCTCTCCTCTGTTTCTCCCCCTCTCTCCCCTACCTCTCTCTCTGTCTCTCTGTCTCTCTCCTCTCTCTCTCTCATCCCCCCTTTCTCTTTCTCTCCCCCCTTTCTCTTTCTCTCCCCACTCCTGCCCCTCTCTGTGTTTCTGTCTCTCTTCCTCTCTGTCTCTCTCTGTGTACGTCTCTAGTTTTCTCTCAAACTTAATTTTTCTTGAAGGTTTTTATTTTCATCAGGATAGGAGATCTATACTTTCACAATTTGACTTTTATGAAAATGTTTTGCATGACTTCACAATTGGTTTCTTAATTGTGAATGGGTATAAGAAGGAGAACATAGAACTAAAAAAATTAAAAACAAATGTAAAAAATTATCTTGAATGTAACTGGGGAAATATTAAATATATCAATCAAATACAAAAAAGTATCATAAACAGTGAATTTGTGGCAGAGAAATGGCAGGGTCAAAGGGACATGAAGCCTTGCCAAGTCTGTTTTGTCTATGCATACAGAATCAAGAATATTGCTTTATATTCACAATTCTTTCATTAACTGGGAGACTTCTGTATACAAAAGAAGAATTAAGAGAGGGATTAGAGCATTATCTCAGAAGACTCTGCTCATAATTCTAAGCACTGAACTACTGGAGAAGCATAAAAATAATTTTTTTTCTGACAAATTTGAGACTGGGACAATATCCTGGATACAGAAGGAACTTGACTAATGTAACTTCCCATAGGGTTATGGGGAGATGCTTCATTCTGTGCCAACATTTCAGAGTCCTCTGTGTCATGACAAGGCAAAAAAGAAAGTTCCCTCTTCTGTTTCTGTCTGGATTTCAAAATGAGAGTGGAAGAAGAAATCAAAAATTATTCACAAAATTTAATGTCATTTATTAAAAACAAATGACAATTACAGAAAGTTGAAGCTTAGAAAAGCCCCAAATGATCATTTAGCCCCAGAATATGAGAATTTTTTTAAAAAAAGTAGTATTTCAGTATCTTCCCAATAACATGTAAAATGATTTTTAAACATTTTTGCCTTTTAAAAACTGTATAATATGTATACATATACTGGATTTAACATATTTAACATATATTGGACTACCTGCCATCTAGAGAAGAGAATGGGGGTAAGGAGGGGAAAATTTGAAACACAAGATTTTGCAAGGGTCAATATTGAAAAATTACCTATGCATATGTTTTGTAAATAAAAAGCTATAATAAAAAATAAATTGGAAAAAAAGAAAGAAAACAGGATCTCTCTGTCTTTCCCAGGATGAAAGTGTAACAGACATGCATGGACCCAGTTCTAGTACTGATTGACAACGAAGCATTGGTCTCCATTTTTCTCACTGAGCTGGTTAACATCTCCTTAGGAAACTTCAGTTTTTCTTTGTTCCCAGTATATCACCATATTGGTGCTGGACTTAGTGCAGACTCCTCACTGTTTTTAATTGACCTACAGCTCAAAACTCCTGAGCCTAAACAATCTGCCATCTTCTTCATTTTCCCCAAAGAGTAGTGATTATAAGCAAGTACCTCCAGACCTATAGAATGTTTTCAAAGCTCTCTATCTTGATTGCCTTTCCCTGGAAATTCCCCAGTTTGTACTAGTGAGCATTCTAAAAAGTAGTTTCTAGAGCTGAACATTTTAAGACCTAAGGTAGAGTGAGTCTAGTAGGCCTGGCCTATAATTTTCATGAAGGTTAAGAATGTTTTAATATAGTCCAAGATTAAATTAGATTATGGGGGCTGCAAAATCACACTTGACTCATATTGAGCTTTCCCCCCACTAAAACCTAACAATTTTTTTTCTAACCTAATTCCTAGTCATATTTATCCTTGTACTTATATCTTGTACTTGTAAAGCTCATTTTGGAATCCAGGCCTAAGATTTAAATGTATTTCTATTATATTTCGCTTTTTTAATGTCTTCCTCTAATCTATCAAGATCTTTTGAGATCCTTGATTCTGTCAGCTATCCCTCTTACATTGGTATTTATTATTTATAAATTTGAAATGCATGTATTCAGCTAATAAAAATGTTCAAGGAAGAGTGTTCCAAATCACTACTGATCAGAGAAATGCAAATTAAGACAACTCTGAGATACCACTATACACCTGTCAGATTGGCTAAGATGACAGGAACAAATAATGATGAATGTTGGAGGGGATGTGGGAAAACTGGGACACTGATACATTGTTGGTGGAGTTGTGAAAGAATCCAGCCATTCTGGAGAGCAATTTGGAACTATGCCCAAAAAGTTATCAAACTGTGCATACCCTTTGATCCAGCATTGCTGCTATTGGGATTATATCCCAAAGAAATACTAAAGAGCGGAAAGGGACCTGTATGTGCCAAAATGTTTGTGGAAGCTCTTTTTGTTGTAGCTAGAAACTGGAAGTTGAATGGATGTCCAGCAACTGGAGAATGGTTGGGTAAATTATAGTATATGAAGGTTATGGAATAGTATTGCTCTGTAAGAAATGACCAGCAGGAGGAATACAGAGAGGCTTGGAGAGACTTAAATCAACTGATGCTGAGTGAAATGAGCAGAACCAGAAGATCACTATACACTTCAACAACAATACTTTATGAGGATGTATTCTGATGGAAGTGGAAATCTTCAACATAAAGAAGATCCAACTCACTTCCAGTTGATCAATGATGGACAGAAATAACTACACCCAGAGAAGGAACACTGGGAAGTGAATGTAAATTGTTAGCACTACTGTCTATCTAACCAGTTATACCTTCGGTTACTTATACCTTCGGAAGCTAATAATGTGCAACAAGAAAATGGTATTTACACACATATATTGTATCTAGGTTATATTGTAACAAATGGAAAATGTATGGGATTACCTGTCATTGGGGGGAGGGAGTGGAGGGAGGTAGGGGATAATTTGGAAAAATGAATAAAAATAAATAAAAATAAAAATGTTCAAGGGAACTCTTTGAGAGATCTTCTCCCATGCTGACATCCAGTCACTAATTATTATTCTTTGAAGAGTTATTCAACAATTATCGAATCCTTCCAAACAAATTATTCTTTAATTCATAGCTCTTAATCTTGTTTACAAGAAATCTATCTATTATTTTGTCATATATTTTGACTATATAGACTATAACCATACTTATAAAATCCCTCAATGCTGTCTAGTGAACAGGTAAGTGATAGAACAAATTGAGCTCTGGGATTAGGGTTTAGGAAGACTTAAATTCCTAATAACTTCAAATCTGACCTCAGATATTTGCCAGATGTGTGACAGTGGGAAAATCACCTAACCTTGTTTGCCTCAGTTTCCTAATGTATAAAATGAGCTGGAGAAGGAAATGGCAACCACTCTAGTATCTTTACCAAGAAAACCGCAAAGGAAGTCCTGAAATTGAAAATGACTGAAATAACTAAAAACAACCTGTCTAATAATTCTTTAAAAAGAAAATGAGATTAGTATCGTATGATCACAAAAATCACTTTCATTTCTAGATATTTACTAATTATTGTTTTAATGATATTCAAGAATCTTCCCAGATATCAAAGTCAAAATCTTTGCCTCTAGTCTTCAGGTTTCATTCGCTTCACCTTCCCTTTTAAAAAATAAATCAAGACATTATCTGTTTTCTGAGATTGAAATACCTTTTCTTTTCTCAACAATCTTATTTAAAAGATCACTGACGAAGATGAGTAATCATATCAGCTTGTTTCAGCACTCTGGAATATAGATCATCTGAGCCTGGTGACTTAAACTTGTCATGTATGTTCTGGGTCATATGACCACAAGGCATTTCTCTAGCCCCCAATTACTTTAAAACAAACAAACAGTAACAAACTAAAACAAAAGAAAAAGATCTGTTCCAGAGGTAGAGAAATTATAGCTGTCTCCACAGAATAAGAAACCAAGGAGACGTGAATTCAGTGGTGGTGAACACTATTTCCTCAGCAGTTCCCTCGGCATTTGCCCACCAGACTTCAGGTTATGTAAGGATATATAAATCAATTATCAGCTTGTCCTCTAGATGACACTTTGAATTTTCTCTACTGTTTTAGTCTCTGTCAACACAAATCATTCCTGCTTTTATCCCTACATTTTGTTGCAACAATCAGCAGACTTCAACTATACCTAGCCATATGCAAAGGAGGAGAAGGTAAATATAAGGTAGGACTTTATTGGGCTGGGGGCCATCCCTAGGATGAAGACCCCCAAAACTGCAGAAACTTATTCTACCTTCTCCAACTTCTACAAAAAACAGAAAATGCTGATTTAGGCTCCTCTGAGAACTAAATGGGCTAGGATGAGAGATTGCACTGGACCTAAAGGAAAGGTGACTGGCTTCTATCTGGGTACCATCCCTTCAGAAGTTACTTGGGGCAAGGATTAAGGGGGATGAAAAGCAAATACAGAAATATGGTAGGAGCTTGAGATAGCTTTAAAGTAAACCTTGTGTCAATGGGGAAGTTATCAAAAAGTAATAAGATAATAAAAAAGGAGGAAAAAAAAGATTAAAATCACCAAAGATCTCAGGAACAAAAAGACTCAGTTAAAAACATGTCATAAGCAGACAAATTAATTAGGAAGACATTAAAAGAAGTAAAAATGGATCATAAGACAACCAAAAGTTCACAAACACTTCTAAATATTGTAAGATAAAGAAAATTTAATAATTACCCACTAAAACACAGAAATGTGTTGATTCTAAAAAAGCCTGGGACCATAGAAGGATGTTCCACAATGGTTCAAGAGACAAATAAGAAATTTGAAAGAAGGATTTAGACAAAATAAATGGCATAATTTATGGTTTCCACAGAAGAAATAATTCTCAGAATTGGAAAACTTGAATCCAAGGTGGCAAGTCTTTGTAACAAAAGCAAAAAAATAAAAAGGAAAGAAACAATGGATCAATAAATCAAATATATTAATGTCAATCTGGGTAAAGATAAAGCAAAAAGCAGCAATGTCAATATTAATAATATCAAAGAATACATTATCTCTATATAAGCAAAAAATATTCAACTTGAAGATAGGCTGTGTAAAGACAACTTAAGGATCATAGGCCCCCCAGAAGGACACAAGTCAAAAAACCTGAACATCATAATACAAGATATTATGTAACAAATCTGACAAAAACTTCTGAATGTGGAAAACAAAGCCTCAATGGAAAAAATACAGTTCCTTTCTTTCTTTCTTTTTTCTAAATCCAGTTTCAAAAAAGAAACTTAAAAAAAGCCAAACCTATATACTTCAAATTCTAAGGCATATTATGATTAAATTTTCCAATTCTAATACCAAACAATAAGTTTTATAAGTAACTGGAGAGAAAGATTTTCAAATATAAAAGATATGGAATTTTAATAGCACAAAATCAGTCTGTACTTATAAGCAAATGCAGAAGAGAATGGATAATATATTCCAAAAAGCTTGAAATATAACCCAAAATGAATATCTTGCATTTTGAACCTAATCATAAGAAACTAAGATGCCCCTTCAGTGAGAGGTATCTGAAGTATTCCAGCAAAACCAAGCAAATAAAGAATATTCTAAGAGCAGATTGTTCAATTTGAAAAAAAAAGTTTCCTCATTTATCTTGAAAATAAACTACACAGTCATTTTCTCTTGTAAATTTTTTTTTGGCAAAATGATAATCCCCATTGTTGGAAAAAGCCTTAAACAAACTAGGACTGAAACAAAAGTTTGAACAACTACTAAACATCTTCTTTTCATTATTCTTCATCCTCATTCTGTCTACCCTGAGTAGCAATCTTACCTATCCTGCTTGCTTATTTGCTAAAGTAATAAAAACCATTAAAGAAAAAATTATCCTACTTTCAACTTATTCTGAGTTCTAACATTTCTGACACTATGTCAAACTCTGCTATACCTATGATTTCACTTTTTAAAAAATCCCCTTGCTTCTATTTTCTGTGTTGGTGTTGTTATTGAGTCATTTTAGTTGTGTCTAACTCTTTGTGATGGCAACTGGGTTTTTTTTCCTTTTTTTGGCAAAGACACTGGAATAGTTTGTCATCTTTATCTCCTGTAAATATAATTAAAAACCTAAAATGGTTCATGATGTTATTGTATATAAAGCCTAGTCTCTTTGTACATCTCCTTTTATAATTTATTCTATTAGAGAATCTTGTAATCTTAAAAGGGCTTAAAGAGATTAAGTAACTTGTCCATAATTACACAAATACTAAATATCAGTGATATTTGAATCCAACTCTTACTGACTTCAATTACTTCTATCCATTATATCATACTACCTCAAGAGATTTAGTATATAATTGGGAGACAGAAGGAGTCATGAGCTCGTGAAGGTTATTGGATTGTATTTTCACTTGTTCAAAACTATTTTACTTACCCATCTAGAAGAGCTATGACATTCTTCCGGGGACGCCCAATATTGGGCCCATATAAGCTGGCCCTGGAGTAAGTTCTGATGGGCTGCAACAGGCTTTTTAATTGGATATAGTCTTTTCCCAGCTGACTACCATTCACTGCACGGCCATTCATAGTCCTATAGTTGTTTGGCTCTAGATAAAAAGCAATTTTTTAAAGTTAGTATCAGGTAGTATGGGCTTTCTAGTCACAAAGTCTTGCTTCCTTTTCTGCTCCCAAATCAATTTCTACTATGGTATACCTATATCATATTCACTTATTGCCAGTGCTACAGAATTTTTTCATTCCAAGTCTATTTCTACTATGGTATATCTAGATCATATTCACTTATTGCCAGTGCTACAGAGTTTTTCCATCCTGAAGAAATAAAAGTTCTTTTTGAACTTATTTACATTTTCACTCTGGATCCCATTTTAAGAGTAACAAGTTCGATGAGTTTGCTAAGTATAGAGTTTCAAGTCTAAAGTTCCTTTTATTTTTATCTCAGGGTTTGATGCCTGGTTATTGAGGACTAGGATTTGTAGAATAAGCTTGTGTCCACCCTAGCCATGCTTCAGTCTTATGTCATATCCCCTTTTACCACTCATTGATTCTAGATTTAAGGAATAGATTGCATTTATACATAGTCTCAGCTTCTTACTTTGTATTTTCAAGATGACCTTTTCATCATCTTGATCATTTTGTTTATTCTTCACTAAGCCTTGTTCAGTTTTGTTTTCCATCCTTATATTCCACATAAATTCCCAATTGGTGGGCTTCTCTTCAGTTTCCAATTTTTTTGCCATTACAAAAAGAGCTGTTATAAATACCTTTTCTATATAAATTAAATAATATTTATAAAGCTTTTAGCACAGCACTTGACACATAGGAAGTGTTGTAGAAATCATTTCTTTTCCTCTTCCACTCTGAAGGACACTAATATGCTAAACACGTGTGGTTTTGGCAATATGGGAAGTCTGTCATCAGTGAAGATCAACTATCTATAACAAAAATTTAAAATTTCTTTAATTTTTAAACATTTCTATAAAACTCATGTTGCAAAAGAAAACATACATGTCCCCCTAAAATCCTCAAGAAAAATAAAGCTTATATATCTATAAAACACATACAAGTTTTATAGAATTGTTTAAAATTCTTAAAGATTAAATGATTTTTCTGTTACCAGAGACTGTTACCAGAGAAAGTAAGTAGATGAAGTAAGATGTGAACCTGTTTTTCTTGAAGACAAGGCCAGGACCCTTTTCTTTATGCCATGCTCCTTTATTCTGTTCATATATATGATCTGTAATTTTTCCTACTTACTGAATTTTGTCTTAGTAACAGATGAAATTTATATGGCGTTTTGTAAAGACCTGTATTCTCTCTGTAGCAGATAGGACATATTATTATCCCTGTTTTGTAATGGATGGAGGTAGTGGCAAATCTCAATGTGAAAATCCTCTATACTGTTACAAATCATCAAGATGTCCAGGAATTATGGTTTTTAAAGATTACTAAATGATTGACTCAGTTGTGATCAGTTTTTAAACATATGAGGTAGGATTCAACCCTCATGCCTCTTGACTTTAAATGCAAAGTTCCTTTCTTTAAATAGTATTGTCTTGTAATAATAAGTACAACAACAATAATAGCTAATATTTATATAGTCACTGTATCAGTCATTGAGCTAAGATAATATTTTATAAGCATTATCTCATTTGATCATCATAAGTCTGAAAGGCAGGTGCTATAATGATTTCCATTTTTATAGATAAGGAAACTGAAATAAAAAGACATTAAGTGACTTTCCTGGGGTCACAAAGCCTTTGAAAACAATATAATGTTTTGAGTTTTATTTCCTTTGCCTTTTTTGATTTGGAATATTCTCAGCTGCTCATGTCTTCACTCCAATGTCTTCAGGGTCACATATAACTCATGGCTTAGAAGTTCTCATCTTTGACTTGTATTTGTTATTCTTCATAAGTTCTCTAACCTTGAATTTTTACATTGTAGTTTACCTGCCATTTGTCTACTTATTTTCAAAGATTCCCAAAACTTTCTTGCCATATGTCCTCATTGGCTGTGTATTTGAATATTCAAAAGAGCTCAGTAAAAGCATGAAGATTTCATTGTGTATTCCCTCTTGCATCCAATTTAGTTATTTATCCTTAATCTACTGAAAAAATTGGTTTCCATGGATCAAATAAAAATCAATAAACAACTGTTTATTAAATCTTTTCATAATTCCTGGACAGGATTGAAAAATGAGCATCATGGTTTAGAAGTGCATTCAACAATTTATTTCTTCTATTTTGAACTATATATGTAAATAATGTATTTTTCCTCATTTATAAAAGTTATTAAAATCAAATATTATAAAAACCATAAACTTAGACTCAGATCTTAGAATCAGCATACCACTGTGACAAATCTGGAAGTAAATAAGATAATGAATAGAAAGTGTTTTGCAATCTCAAAAACTTACACTACATAAAATCTAGTTATTATTTTTAAATTAAGAATTTTAGGGGGTATTTAATCATGTTTAAGTAAGATGAATAACAGAATATTTTATAGAGAGGAAAAGGTTTTGTACCATTAAAAAAGTCAAATAAAATTATTTAAGCACCTATTTTGTATTTGATACTATGCTTATAAAGACAAAAAAGGAAATAATTCCTGCTTGAGGAATTTTTATTCTATCAGGGGAGGTATCTTATTCAAATAAACTTCTTTCCTTGAGAAAACGTTCCCTAAAAAAAATATTTTAATTACAACAGGGATATTCTTTCATTTTGTAAGTATTATATCAATTATTCTACTTGACAAGAATTTTGAGTCCTTTCCCACATTAATTTAATTATTGTTATACATTACATATAAAGGTATATGATTTTATTTTACATTGAATTTAGGAAAAGTTGTTAAGACTGGCTGAGAGTACCTTCTTACCATCTTATTACATTCCTGTTTTTTGCTGTTTTCCTTCAGAATATGGGCTCTTGAGGGTAGAAACTGCCTCTCTTTTTATTTATTTGTTGAGAAAAGCTTTTTGTGTCCCTTCCCTCTATATTTTAGGTCAGACATATTTAATGGAAACAATTTTTAACTCTGCAGTTTTATATCTTTTGTACTTTAGCTGCATTCATTTTACTCATGCAAAATTAAAAAAAAATTAGTATAATTAAAATTGTCCATTTTGTTTGTTGTGATCTCCTCTATCCCTTGTTTAGTTATGTATCCCCTTTATAAATATCTGAAAGATACACTTTCTGTCATCCTCTAATTGTTGATATAGGGGCAGTATATGGTGTAACATGTTCATCCTCATCTATTTTCTGCCTATTTTCCAGTTTTCCTAAAAATTGTTTAATTTACCTAATAACTTGTGATTTTGAATTTATCACATTATTGTGTTCATTTAGTTTGTTTGCTTGTCTAGTATGTTCCAATCCTCTCCCCCCTTCTTCTTTTTTTTTTTTTTGATAGGATCTATGATCAGCTACCACACCATGCTGCCTTTTGTGAACTAGTTCTAAATAATTAATGCTTCATAGATAGTTTAACATCTGCTCCATCATTCCTACTTTTTTATTATTTCTTTTGAAATTCTTCATATTTTTGTAACTCCAAGTGAATTGAGATGCTATTTTGTTTACCTTTATGAAATATTAATCTGATGATTTTTCATGGATATGCTAATTTAGGCACTATCATTTTGATTATGTTGGCATTGACCAACTATGAACAATGAATAGCTTCTCTATTATTTCAATTTGTATTTATAAGTTCTGAATTTTATTAATCTGAGTATTTTGCATTTTTAAAATATTCATCCATTTGATTTGCATTTTCAGCATTATTGGTATATAATCAGGAATAGCAATTTTTGATAATTATTTTTTGCTTTCTCTATTTTCTGTGAATTCTCCATCCACAATTTTGATTTTGGTACTATGATTTTTTACTACTCTCCTTTAAAAAATTAAATAAAAATGAATTGTACACTAAATTGTTCTTTTGTAAAAATTCATTTTTATTGTTTATTATAAAAAAGTTTTTTTGGTTTTTCAATTTTTCTTTACCCTCCTCTGATTTTCAGAATTTCTATTCCTGATATGTTTGGTGATTGTTAACTTTTGATTTTCTAGTTTCTTTAATTGTTTATTCAAGTCAATGGCTATCTCTTTTTTTTTTTTTTAATTTTTTATTTTATTTTATAATTATAACATTTTTTGACAGTACATATGCATGGGTAATTTTTTTACAACATTATCCCTTGCACTTACTTCTATTCAGATTTTTTCCCTTCCTCCCCCAACCCCCTCCCCCAGATGGCAAGCAGTCCTATATATGTTAAATATATTACAGTATAATTTAGATACAATATATGTGTGTAGAACCGAATTTTTTTGTTGCACAGGAAGAATTGGATTCAGAAGGTAAAAATAACAGTTTACATTCATTTCCCAGTGTTCCTTTTCTGGATGTAGCTGTTTCTGTCCATCATTAATCAATTGGAATTGGATTAGCTCTTCTCTATGTTGAAGAAATCCACTTCCATCAGCATACATCCTCGTACAGTATCATTGTTGAAGTGTATAATGATCTTCTGGTTCTGCTCGTTTCACTCAGCATCAGTTGATGTAAGTCTCTCCAAGCCTCTCTGTATTTCTCCTGTTGGTCATTTCTTATAGAACAATAATATTCCATAACATTCATATACCATAGTTTACCCAACCATTCTCCAATTGATGGACATCCATTCATCTTCCAGCTTCTAGCCACTATGAAAAGGGCTGCCACAAACATTTTGGCACATACAGGACCCTTTCCCTTCTCTAGTAGTTCCTTGGGGTATAAGCCCAGTAGTAGT
This sequence comes from Sminthopsis crassicaudata, assembly GCF_048593235.1. Classification (NCBI taxonomy): domain Eukaryota; kingdom Metazoa; phylum Chordata; class Mammalia; order Dasyuromorphia; family Dasyuridae; genus Sminthopsis; species Sminthopsis crassicaudata. The sequence continues at coordinate 611,885,643 of NC_133618.1, forward strand.
ATGGCTGGGTCAAAGGGTATGCACATTTTGATAACTTTTTGGGCATAATTCCAGATTGCTCTCCAGAATGGTTGAATTCTTTCACAACTCCACCAACAATGCATCAGTGTCCCAGTTTTCCCACAGCCCCTCCAACATTCATCGTTATTTGTTCCTGTCATCTTAGCCAATCTGACAGGTGTGTAATGATACCTCAGAGTTGTCTTAATTTGCATTTCTCTGATCAATAGTGATTTGGAACACTTTTTCATATGAGTGGAAATAGTTTTAATTTCATCATCTGAAAATTGTCTGTTCATATCCTTTGACCATTTATCAATTGGAGAATGGCTTGGTTTCTTATAAATTAAAGTCAATTCTCTGTATATTGTGGAGATGAGGCCTTTATCAGAACCTTTAACTGTAAAAATTTTTTCCCAATTTGTTACTTCCCTTCTAATCTTGTTTGCATTAGTTTTGTTTGTGCAGAAACTTTTTAATTTGGTGTAATCAAAATGTTCTATTTTGTGATCAATAATGGTCTCTAGTTCTCCCTTGGACACAAACTCCTTCCTCCTCCACAAGTCTGAGAGGTAAACCATCCCATGTTCCTCCAATTTATTTATGATTTCGTTCTTTATGCCTAAATCTTGGACCCATTTTGATCTAATCTTAGTATGTGGTGTTAAATGTGGGTCCATGCCTAGTTTCTGCCATACTAATTTCCAGTTTTCCCAGCAGTTTTTGTCAAATAATGAATTCTTATCCCAAAATTTGGGATCTTTGGGTTTGTCAAAGATTAGATTGCTATTTTTATTCACTATCTTGCCCTGTGAACCTAACCTATGCCACTGATCAACTAGTCTATTTCTTAGCCAATACCAAATAGTTTTGGTGACTGTTGCTTTATAATATAGCTTTAAATCAGGTACACTTAGACCACCTTCCTCTGACTTTTTTTTCATTAGTTCCCTTGCAATTCTCGACCTTTTATTCTTCCATATGAATTTTGTTGTTATTTTTTCTAGGTCATTAAAATAGTTTCTTGGGAGTCTGATTGGTATAGCACTAAATAAATAGATTAGTTTGGGGAGTATTGTCATCTTTATTATATTCGCTCGGCCTATCCAAGAACATTGAATGTCTTTCCAATTATTTAAATCTGACTTTATTTTTGTGGCAAGTGTTTTGTAATTTTGCTCATATAATTCCTGACTCTCCTTTGGTAGATATATTCCCAAATATTTGATACTATCGACTGTTATTTTGAATGGAATTTCTCTTTGTATCTCTTGCTGTTGGATTGTGTTGGTAATGTATAAAAATCCTGAGGATTTATGTGGATTTATTTTGTATCCTGCGACTTTGCTAAAATTCTGAATTATTTCTAATAGCTTTTTAGCAGAGTCTTTGGGGTTCTCTAAGTATACCATCATGTCATCTGCGAAAAGTGACAATTTGATTTCTTCATTTCCTACTCTAATTCCTTGGATCTCTTTCTCGGCTCTTATTGCCAAGGCTAGAGTTTCTAGTACTATATTAAATAGTAATGGTGATAGTGGGCAACCTTGTTTCACTCCTGATCTTACAGGGAAAAGTTCTAGTTTATCGCCATTACATATGATGTTTACTGAAGGTTTTAAATATATGCTCCTTATTATTTTAAGGAATAGTCCATTTATTCCTATACTCTCAAGCGTTTTTAGTAGGAATGGATGTTGGATTTTATCAAATGCCTTTTCTGCATCTATTGAGATGATCATATGGTTTTTATTAATTTGATTATTAATATGGTCAATTATACTAATAGTTTTCCTAATATTAAACCAGCCCTGCATTCCTGGTATAAATCCCACTTGGTCATAGTGTATTATCCTGGGGATGATTTTCTGAAGTCTATTTGCTAATATCTTATTTAAGATTTTAGCATCAATATTCATTAAGGAAATTGGTCTATAGTTTTCTTTCTCAGTTTTCGATCTACCTGGTTTAGGTATCAGTACCATGTCTGTGTCATAGAAGGAATTTGGTAGGACTCCTTCAATCCCTATTTTTCCAAATAGTTTACATAGCATTGGAGTTAGTTGTTCTTTAAATGTTTGGTAGAATTCACCTGTAAATCCATCTGGTCCTGGGGACTTTTTCTTAGGAAGTTGGTTAATAGCTTGGTCTATTTCTTTTTCTGAGATGGGACTATTTAGACTACTTACTTCTTCCTCTGTTAATCTGGGCAAGCTATATTTTTGAAGGTATTCTTCCATTTCATTTAAGTTATCGAATTTATCGGCATAAAGTTGAGCAAAGTAGCTCCTAACTATTGTTCTAATTTCCTCTTCATTAGTGGTGAGTTCACCCTTTTCATTTTCAAGACTATCAATTTCCTTTTTCTCTTTCCTTTTTTTAATCAGGTTTACTAAGGGTTTGTCTATTTTGTTGGTTTTTTCATAAAACCAACTCTTAGTTTTATTAATTAATTCAATAGTTTTTTTACTTTCAATTTTATTAATCTCACCTTTTATTTTTTGAATTTCAAGTTTTGTGTTTGTCTGGGGGTTTTTAATTTGTTCCTTTTCTAGCAATTTTAGTTGTAAACCTAATTCGTTGGCCCTCTCTTTCTCTATTTTATGCAGGTAGGCCTGTAGAGATATAAAACTTCCCCTAATTACTGCTTTGGCTGTATCCCACACATTTTGGTATGATGTCTCATTATTGTCATTTTCTTGGGTGAAGTTATTAATTATGTCTATGATTTGCTGTTTTACCCAATCATTCTTTAGTATAAGATTATTTAGTTTCCAATTATTTTTTGGTCTATTTTCCCCTGGCTTTTTATTAAATGTTATTTTGATTGCATTATGGTCTGAAAAGGATGCATTTACTATTTCTGCCTTACTGCATTTGATTTTGAGGTTTTTATGCCCTAGTATATGATCAATTTTTGTATAGGTTCCATGAACTGCTGAGAAGAAAGTATATTCCTTTCTGTCTCCATTTAGCTTTCGCCAAAGATCTATCATATCAAACTTTTCTAGTATTCTATTTACCTCTTTGACTTCTTTCTTATTTATTTTGTGGTTTGATTTATCTAATTCTGATAGTGCAAGGTTGAGATCTCCCACTATTATAGTTTTGCTATCTATTTCCTCTTGCAGTTCTCTTAATTTCTCTTTTAAGAATTTCGATGCTGCACCACTTGGTGCATACATGTTTAATATTGATACTGCTTCACTATTGATGCTTCCCTTTAGCAGGATATAATGCCCTTCCTTATCTCTTTTAATTAGTTCAATTTTTGTTTTTGCTTGATCTGAGATGAGGATGGCTACTCCTGCTTTTTTGGTTTTGCCTGAAGCATAATAGATTCTGCTCCACCCTTTTACTTTTAGTTTGAATGTCTCATCCTGTTTCAGGTGTGTTTCCTGTAAACAACATATAGTAGGATTCTGACTTTTAATCCAGTCTGCTAACTGCTTCCTCTTTATGAGGCAGTTTGCCCCATTCACATTTATGGTTAGAAGGACTAATTCTATATTGCTTGCCATCCTATTAACCCCTGCTTATGCTTTTCCCCTTTCCTTCCCTTTTACCCTCCTATCCAGTATTCAACTGGTAAACACCACTTGCTTTTCACAGCCCTCCCTTTTTAGGATCCCTCCCCCACCTTAAAGATCCTCCCCTTATTTTACCCCTTTTCCTCGAAATTACTGTATTCCCTTCCCCTTAGCTTACTCCTTCTCTTTCACTTTTCAATGAAGTGGAAGAAGTTTCACCATAAATCGAATATGTCTATTGATACACGCTATGTTCATCTCCCTCCTTTCTTTCTCTCAGATATAATAGGTTACCTTTGCCTCTTCATGAGATGTAGTACCACCACTTTATACTTTTTTATGATATAATCTCCTTTCCACCTCTAGTTTCTAAGACAAATTGTACATATGTTCTTTACATATTTTTTTGACAGAAGTATAGTTCTCAAGATTTCTTTTTACCTTTTTTAGAAGTCTCTTGAGTTCTGTATTTGAAGATCAAACCTCTTATGTAGGTCTGGTTTTTTCATCAAAAATAGATGGAATTCATTTATTTCGTTAAATGTCCATCTTCTTCCCTGGAAAACGATGCTCATTCTTGCTGGGTAAGTTATTCTTGGCTGCATACCAAGTTCCTTAGCCTTTCGGAATATCATGTTCCAGGCCCTGCGTTCTTTTAATGTGGATGCTGCTAGATCCTGTGTTATCCTTATTGTGGATCCTCCATATCTGAATTGTTTTTTTCTAGCAGCTTCCAATATCTTTTCCTTTGTCTGATGGTTCTTGAACTTGGCCACTATATTTCTTGGCGTTTTGATTTTAGGGTCCCTTTCAGTAGGTGATCGATGAATTTTCTCAATGTCTATTTTACCCTCTGTTTCCAAAACGTCTGGGCAGTTCTCTTTGATAATTTCCTCGAAAATGGTGTCCAAGCTCTTTTTTTCCTCCCATTTTTCAGGGAGTCCGATTATTCTCAAATTGTCTCTCCTGGATCTGTTTTCCAGGTCTGTTGTCTTTCTGGTAAGGTACTTGACAGTCTTTTCAATTGTTTCATTTCTCTGGTTTTGCTTGACTCCCTCTTGGTTTCTCCTTGAGTCATTCATTTCTACTTGTTCCAGTCTAATTTTCAATGATGTATTTTCTTCACTCACTTTTTTTATATCTCTTTGTAATTGTCCAATTGAGTTTTTATCTTCTATGGAATTTTTTTCCATTTTATCCATTTTATTTTTTAGAGAGCTGATTTCTTTTTCCAGCTCTCTAATCCTGTTTTCCTTGGAGTTGTTTATCTTTTCCAGCTCACTAATCCTGTTTTCCTTGGAGTTGTTTACCTTTTCCAGCTCACTAATCTTGTTTCTCAATGATTTGATTTCTTTATCCATTCTGTCTTTGAATGCATGGGATGACTTCTCCAGGCTCTCTTGCAAAGCTTCCCTTTCCTTTTCCCATTTCTCTTCCAGCTCTCTTGTGAGAGCCTTTTTGATTTCCTCTATGAGGTTCTTTTGTATTGAGGAGCAGCTTATATCCCTCCCAGGGGATACATCTGGGGACATTCTGTTCCTAGTCTCCTCAGCATTTGAAGTCTGCTCCCTCTCCACACAGAAGCTGTCAATGGTTAGAGCCCTTTTGAATTTTTTGTTCATTTTGTCAGAGTAGGAATCAAAGAAAACAAACTGACAAGAGAAACAATTGGTCTGTTTTGCGGGGGATAGGGCTGGATGTTATTAATGGGCTTCCTCTACAGACTGGGGGTAGGGCAGCAGAGAGCTACTAACAGAACAGCAATGACTGTACTGAGTCTGCGCTCTGAGGCTCTGAGAACGCACCGAGTCAGTCCAGGTGGGGGTTGGGGGTGGCCGAGCTCTGAGAGACGCTGGCTTTCTGGGGTTTTAATCTTCACCTCCAGTGTTTACACCCTCTCCACCGCTCCTGGCTTGCTGCCAAGACGGAGCATCCACACTGGGGCAAAAGCCCTTTCGCAGAAACGGCAGAGATCACACCCCTCCCCCTCTGGTCTGAGCTGTGTGAGCTGCCTGTCTTGCTCTGGCTGTCTGCCCTCAGTCTGCGCCCAGTCTGATTGACCCTCCCCCGAACAAACACAGACCTTTTCTGGCGACTCTCAAGGATGTCTTCTCTTGGTGATAATTTGTGGATTTCTTTCTGGGTCAAGCATTAAGTCAGAGGCTTGTCATGAAGTAAGTTCTGAGAGAAAACGAGGAGCTCAAGCAGCTGTCTGCCTCCACGCCGCCATCTTGGCCGGAAGTCCTCTAACTTTTTCGCTATCTCTTTTAATTTGAAATATCTGTTTAGGAATATACACGTTTGTCTACAGATTGCTTTAGTTATACCAATCACATTTTAAATAGGATCTCCTTGTAAGAATATTATTTAATATATTTATTATTTTTGATAAGATTTTGACCCATTTATTCTTTAGGATGATATTATTTCATCCCCATTCAAGTATTAATTCTTCATTCACATTTTCCTTATTGTTTACATTTTATTTGTATTTGATTTTTATTTTATTCCTGCCATCTCCAACTGCTAATACTTTCCCCTCTGCTATTACTTTTCATTTGAACCAAATATATCTTGTATGTAAAGTTATTTGTATATTGCCTCTCTTATTAAAATGTGAGCATCTTATATTTCTCTTTCTTTTATCCTCAATATTTATTACAGTGCCTGGCATACATTAAATACTTAATGTGCTTGTAGGCTATATTTATAAATATGTTTGCTATTTCTCAGAACTTAGGAGTTATTTATATCTTTTGCATATGATCAATTTTTCTAACATTACCATATGAAGCTAAAAATAGTTTTTTCCCAAAATTAACCATTCAATAATTGTCAAAGATTCATCATGTCCTGTTCAAAGATTTTATTCAAACCCTTATTTTCTGTGTTATTTTTCTTTGTGTTTGATTTATCCTAATCCAAAGTACACTAAAGAATTAATGTTTTAATAATTAGATCTTCTTTTAATACGTTTAACTTTTTTCTTAAGTAATAAAATAGCTTATTTGTTCATTTGACCTTATTTGTCAAATATGTTATTTGATATATTAACATTGATATAATAATATGATATTATTAAATATAATACTAGTCTATATTTAATATTTTTACTGATTCATTATCATCTTTGGTACTTTTAATCATAATATAGTATTCCTGAAGATTTCTTTTAATCATATTTGTTTTGTTACTATTTTGTCTAAAATCATTATTATTATTCTCATTTTGGGGGATTCAGGTGAAGCCTCATAAACTCTAATCTGCCTAATCTAATCTTAACATCAGTATAACTTTAGATTTTAAGTGTGTTTCTTATAATCAACAAATTACTTTCGATTTTTCCCTTTTGACAATCTCTTTCAATTTATGGGTAAGTTTATCCATTTATCCAATTCTTGTTCATGCTTATGAGTATTAAATTTGTATTTCTTTTTATGTCCTCTAATTATGTTTCTCCTATCTACTCCTCCACAAGTTCCATAAGGAAAAATTTTTTAAAAAGCTAATGAATTAAGCAACAGGTGTCAACAATTATTTTTCTTACAGCAAGCCAATCCATTTTTTTTTCCTTTCCTTCTTCTCCCAGGCCATACCCAAACGAATGATCTTGTATCATTTCTTTTATTCCTTTATATATATATATATATATATATATATATATATATATATATATATATATATATATATATATATATATATATATATATATATATATATATATATATATATATATATATATAAAAAAAAAACTACTATCTTAGGCTACAGTTTGTTTTGCTTGAAAGGAATCTTTCTTCCTAATTCTACTTTCTCTCGAATCCTTGTCTTTTTTTTCTTGAATTAGAAAAAACCCTCTCCTCACTTTACTGAATTTATATTAATATGATGTTTATTTTTAAAAATATAATTTGGTTCAAATAGTATAAAGTTCATGAGATTTTTACTCCCTGACTTTCTTCATCTTCAGCAATGATGATACTGCTGAAAATAATATATTTTTCTCTGCTCTTCTCCTTTCCTTCTCTAGGGATATTTTTTTCTATCTTCATTAACTTCTGGAGATTATAGACTTCAACAAAGGGATAATTCTTCCTTCCCCCTCTTTTAAAATATAAGAAATCCATTATTACCTAGCTTTTAGAAGTGTGCAAACTTGATAACCTTTCTTAAACATTTTTGCATAATCTTCAAAATATTTTCTCTTATTTGTAGTTTTCAAGCTTCTTTTTGGAGTTAATATATTTCCTTAAGTTAAGTGTATCATCAGTCTCCTTAAATCTCAGTGAATGAGAATTCCATTAATAGAGGGGTATGGAGTAAGGTAATATAGGTTGTGTGACTTTTTTTAGTGGGGGAAAGCAAAAGTAGAGATTATCATCTTTATCATCAGACTAGATGAAGGTTGAGAACTGTGTTCAGGGTGATTGGAGCTAAAAGTGAGACTGTGAGAGAGTCCAATAAGTAAATTTCCCAACTCTGTAAATCAATCCCAATACCAAACCACATGGATAGCCTCAGGGACCATTAATACTGAAACTGGGAGGTGGAGAATGATGGGGTAAAGAGAAAGGTAGAGAAATAAGAATGTTTTAGAAGAAAAAATACATGTCAACTAAAAAGAGGAAACTGAGGCATCAAGAGATTAAGTCTAGATTCTCATAGCTTTCTTCCACTAGAGGAGAATCGGAGAAAGGAGGAGGAATAAGTATAAATCTAGTCCATCTTCCTCCAAATGTCTTGTCTTTGAATTCAGAGATTCCCCTACTCCAGGGGAGGTCAGAATCCAGGCATGACAAAGGTATCCTGTATTTTTTCAGCATCCATATCAACAAAGAGCAGTGCATTAAATTACAAAGGCATTCATGAGGATGCTGGCATGTTTTCAGTTCAGATGGCTATTACTCAAAATGAAAACATAATTAGCACTGATTCTGTAATAGGAATGAATCCCAGAATTTCTAAAAGAAGGTTTCACATCTAAAAAAAATCAAATTACCAGAGGGAAAATATGATCCTGGCTGTTACAGATGGGCTGTATCCTGGTTAAAAGAGAAACAGTCAAGTTCACGTGTTGTTTTATTCCCATGCTCTGAATCAAGTTGCTGTAGGTGTAACAGCAGTAACAAAACAAACCCCCCAAAAGCAATCATAGTGATCTGCTTTGAAATCCCTGGCCAGCCATTTTCAGAGTCCTATAAAGTTAAGCAAACAAAAAGGTGAGCCTGAAAAATCCAGGCATTCACCCAAATGAGCAGTTTGCTCCCCAATGGATTACATTTCATAGAAGCAATCTAGTGTAGTGAAAAGGCTCACCTCATGATAGAGAAGTGATGAGCCCAAGATGCAGAATGATATACACATTTCTGGACATGGCTAATGTGGGAATTTGTTTTTTTCTTGATTATATATTTGTTACATAGTGTTGTTTTTTTTAATTTTTGTTCTACTTCCCCTAGTGTAAGGGGGAAGTGACAAGAAGAGAAAATAAATGATTGTTAATTGAAAAAAAATGTATAATTATTTTTAATGGAAAAAAAAATTGGGGGCCAAAAGTTTGAAGTGGATTCTGTCATTCATCAGCAGTGTCAAGGGACATGTAATCTCTTAAAATCTTAGTTTTCTTGCCTGTCAAATGGGAACAATCAGGGACACTTAAATGGTGCAGTGGATAGAGCACCAGCCTTGGAGTCAGGGGAATTTGAGTTTAAATCTCACCTCAGACATAATATTTCCTAACTATGTGACTCTGGGCAGGTCACTTAACCCTAACTGCCTGGACAAAAAAAAGGGAAAGAAGGAAGGAAGGAAGGAAGGAAGGAAGGAAGGAAGGAAGGAAGGAAGGAAGGAAGGAAGGAAGGAAGGAAGGAAGGAAGGAAGGAAGGAAGGAAGGAAGGAAGGAAGGAAGGAAGGAAGGAAGGAAGGAAGGAAGGAAGGAAGGAAGGGAGGGAGGGAGGGAGGGAGGGAGGGAGGGAGGGAGGGAGGGAGGGAGGGAGGGAGGGAGGGAGGGAGGGAGGGAGGGAGGGAGGGAGGGAGGGAGGGAGGGAGGGAGGGAGGGAGGGAGAATATTCAAGTATAAAAGGATTTGGAACTCCCCAAGGGTGAGTTGAGCTACATAGGCCATTTGGATCCTAGGTTAGAGAGCTCCTCTTAAAGACCATGCATCTGTATTTTTTCTTGACTCATGGCCAGGAGATGATCTGGTAGGAAGGACCCAGGACGTCTCACTTTTTCTTCTTAAGCTTGTCCCTGCAGAGAAAACAATGTCTTTACTCACCATTTCCCAGTTCCCAAGAGATGTTGTACTTCTTGCTGGCACTATATTTAACCAGACCCAGAGCGCTTGAGCTGTTCCAGGAATTGTTAGGATTTCGTCGCAATGCATTCAAGGCGAAGATCAGGTGCAGCCCAGAGCAATCAGCGAAGTTATAGAGTTTGTCTAGAGACCTGGCTGGGAAGAAGCAAAGGAAGGCTTGTAATTCTCAAACAAAAATTCCATATAAGGTCAAAACTTTAAAGAAGGGAGTGGATTCAATTGAGAATTAGTGGCACAGTATAAAGAACTTGCAACCCAATTTCAAAACTTAGACACTAGCTGTATGAGTCTGGTCCATGTCTTTGCCTGACTCCATTTCCCCAAATATAAAATGGGAATAATAATAGTTACTTCCAGGGTTGTTGAGAGGTTCAAATGAGATAAAACACTTAGCATAATGCCTGACAAGGAATAAATTATTGTTCTTTTTGCTTGTATTTTTATCTCCAGTGCTTAGTGGTGTCCGGCATATCCTTCCTCCCCCCTTCCCTTCCTTCCTTCTTCCCCTCCTTCTTTCCTTTTCCCTCCTTTCTTCCTTCCTTCTTTCATCCCTCCCTCCCTCTCTACCATCTTTCGTTTTTTCTCTACTCTCTCCCTCTCCCTTCTTCCCTTCCTTCCTTTCTCCCCCTCTTCCGTCTTTCTTTCTTCCTTGTTAAGACTACCAAAATACAGAAAAACAATGTATCACAGTGATAGAGAACTGGCCTCAGAACCAAGAAGGCCTGGATTCAAGTCATGTCTATGACAATCAGGCAATGAACATTTATTAACTGTTATATATCAAGCTCCTGGCGAAATTCTGGACATACAAAGAAAACATAAAGACATTCTCTATTTTCAAGGAACTTATATTTCAACAAGGGAAGACAACATGAAAATAATTATGTATAGATTTTATAAAGTTGAATGTTGAAATTTGTCCATGTATATATTTTGAAAATAAAAAAACTTTAAAAATTTGGAACATAAAAATAATTATGTATAAACAGCTTCACTTATAAAACTGGAAATAACAAACAGAGGGAAATTAAAATGAAAAGGAATTGGGAAAGTTTTGCGCACCTTAGGGAAAGTCTTTTTTAAAAATTAATTTTATAATTATAATTTTTTGATAGTACATATGCATGGGTATTTTTTTTAACAACATTATCCCTTGTATTCATTTTTCCAAATTTTTCCTTCCTTCCCTCTATTCCCTCCCCTAGATGACAGGTAATCCCATACATATTAAATGTATTACAGTATAACCTAGATACAATATATGTGTGTAAAACCAAATTTCTTATTGCACAGTAAGAATTGGATTCTGAAGGTATAAGTAACCTGGGTAGAAAGACAACAGTGCAAACATTTTACACTCAATTCCTTGGGAAAAGTCTTAATCTGTCTGAGAATATGAGCTGCAAAAAAGTTGCTAGTCTACATTAGTGGAAGTTCATATTCCTCTGGGAGTTCCCTATATTTGAATCACATGTAATCTAATCCTACCCTTATCATAAAATAAATTTCTGCCTTCTTGAAGCTTAGCTAACCTGAGACATGGGTCGAAGGAGTGGAACAAGTTGGTCTGGTAGTCATGGTTTGGAGGATGTTCCAATTTTGGGATACCCACACCCAATGCCAACATTGTAATATAAATATATATAGTATAATTAATATATATATTATATAATGGAATAATAACACATGAGAAGGATATAAAAGAGGAACAAGAAGATATTTTGAAAAATCAAGGTAAAAGTTAAGATAAAATATTTCACATGTAGATAAGAGCCCATAGCAAAGTGTTGTATGTATAGTGGCTTATTTGTGGTTCACAAAACTCTTTAAAGCACACATGATTATCTATTTTAATAATATTTTGTTTTTTCCAATTACATGTAAAGACAATTTTATAGAATTTTGAGTTCCAAATTTTCTCCCTTCTCTTCCATCTCCCTAAGGTGATAAGCAATTTGATAGACTGTCTTCACTTTATAGAAAAGGAAATCAAGGCATTGATTGTTTACTGACTTATTTAAAGAAAAAAACAAAGTAGCAAGTGGCAGGGACAAGATTTGAACCTAATCTTCAAATGCAGAATTCTTTCTGCACCGAGATAGGAAGTGTAATAATTATATTTCCTACTAAAAAAGGCCCACAAGTGGAATTGGGGGGTCTTGATTTATAAAAAGAGAACAAGAGATTAAAAGCTGCTTGAGGATAGAGACTATTTCATTTTTTTTTCCTTTGGATCCTCAGAACCTAGAACAGCCGCTTTCACACAGTAAGTGCTTAATAAATCTTTTTTTGATTTGACTCAAATGCAATTGAATCCTAAATTTTTAAAATGCTAATAAATGTGAGAAATACTAGTTTTTATTTGTGTGGAATTTTAAAATTAGCAATTTTTACAACAGCCCTTTAAGGTAGACAGTAAAAGAGTCTTGGTAGACAGGACATGTGTTATGATCTAAAAAACAAAGACTGAGGAGGAACAGCCAGACAAAAGAAAGCAGTTCTCCCAGAGAGAATATCCAAGAGGAGAGATAGGTCCCATGTCAAAAGATGCAAGGAGGTCAAGAAGGATAGAGACTGAAGAAGGAATCCTTGAATTTGACAACACTGGTAACTTTGGTAATCAGTTGAGTGATGAAGTTCAAGTCACTTGGCCCAAGCGAATTCTATTCCTGAACCTAGCAACAGTAAGAATTTGTTGATGCCGTTATTCAACACCTGTTAGTTAGTGATGTCTGAAATACTCTGGTGAACTAGAGAGGTATCCTTGAACTGGAAGGAGATCCTTCTCTTTTGTCTATATCTTGGTGGCATTGGTTTCAACCACTGACAAGTTTTTAGTACTTTTTTTTAAGTTTTAGAAAGCTTTTTTCTGGATTTTTTAGTATTTTGTTTTTCTCTAGTTACATGTAAAAACAATTTTTAACATTTGTTTTTAAAACTTTGAGTTCCTGATTCTCTTTATTTCTCCCTCCCCACACTCCCCCATTGAGAATTCAAGGAATTCTATTATTAGTTATACATGGGAAATCATGAAAAACATTTCCACAGTAGTCATGTTGTGAAAGAAAACATTAGATCCCCCAAAAAAGTCTCAGGAAAAATAAAGAAAGTCAAAAAAAGTATACTTCAATCTGCATTCAGACACCATTAGCTTTTTCTCTGAGGATGGATAGAATTTTCATAACTCCTTTAGAGCTGTCTTGGATCATTGTGTTGCTAAAAATAGTTATGCCATTCACACTGATCAGCTTATATTGCTGTTACTTTGTACACAATACATTTCTTTTTGCATCAGTTCATGTGATTCTTTCCAGGTTTTTCTGGAAACATTCTGCTTCTCTTTCTTATAGCACAATAATATTCCATCATAATCACATACCACAATTCAATTACTTTCAATTGACAATCATTCCCCCAATTTCCAAATTTATGCCCCCCAGAAAAGAGCTGCTATCTATCTATCTCTCTATCTATCTCTCTATATTTTATAAATAGGTCATTTTCCTTTTTGTTTTTCTTTCTTTTGGGATGCAGACCTAGCAGTGGTATTGCCGGGTCACTGGTTTTATAGTTATTTGAGCATAGTTCCAAACTGCTCTCCAGAATGGTTAGATCAGTTTATAACTCCACCAACAATGCACCAATGTCTCATTTTTCTCACATTCCTTTTAACATTTGCCATTTTCCTTTTCTGTCCTATTAGCAAATCTAATGGGATATGGTAGTACTTCAGAACTGTTTTAATTTGCATTTCTCTAATCAATAGTGAACTAGAACATTTTTTCATATTCTTATAGATAGCCAATAACATATTATTAATAAGATGATATAAGAATATATAGGAAATATATAGGAAAGGCAAATGGTGATCACTGTGAGCCAGCATGAGCTCATCAAGAATGGGCTAAGCTAGACTAGCTTCCATTTCCTTTTCTGACAGGCCTATCTATTGATAGAACAGGGTAATGCCACAGACACTGTATTTTTGAAATTCAGCCAAGCATTTTACAAAGTCTCTCATGCTATCCTTGGCAACAAGTCAGAGAGATGTGAATGAGACAATAGTATTATTATACAAAGGCCATATAAGTTGAAATAATCAGTGGGTGGTGATTAATGGACAATTGTCAAATGAGGGAGGTCTATAGTACAATGTTCCAGTGATCTTTCCTTAAGTTCTTTTAAGCATAAAAATCAAAGATTTAAGCAATAGACTGATGCTTAATGAATTTATGGATGACAAAAAGCTGGCAAGCACAGTGAATATATTAGATCACAAAAGACAACCTGGCAACCTACCTGCAAGCCAGATCTTCCCAGTGCATGACTTTGTATGAAACAGAGAGCTAAGAATGTTTTTTTTTTACATTTAGAAATAAGCTTTTATGCTATTTTCAAATATAAAAATCATCCTCATCTTGTATAAAAATAAGCAGCAGACTGGAGTTTGCTGACCCTTGTGTTAGATGACAGTTGAATTCTTAGTAATCTGGAATGCTAGACTAAATATAATAAGTTAAATTTAACAGAAATGGATATAAAGTCCTACAATTAGGTTCAAAAAATCAACTCACAGAGGCTGCTAGGAGGTACAGCAAATAGAATATTGCCCCTAGAATCAGGAGGACCTAAATTCAAATTTAGTTTCCGACACTAGAAAGTCACTTAACCTCAATTGCACACACACACACACACACACACACACACACACACACACACACACACACAAAATCAACTTCATAAGTATAGAATGGGGGTAGTTGTGATTTGATAACAGTTTGTCTCATACACAGAACTAAGGTTCTTAGTGGACCCATACTCAATAGAGGTCAACAATGGCAATCAAAACAATTAAAATAAATCTTAGATTAATTCAACCATTCTGGAGAGCAATTTGGAACTAAGCTTAAAAAGTTATCAAACTGTGCATACCCTTTTTACCCTGCAGTGTTACTACTAGGCTTATATCCCAAAGATATCTTAAAGGAGGAAAAGGGACCTGTGTGTGCAAGAATTGTGGCAGCCCTCTTTGTAGTGGCCAGAAACTGGAAGATGAATGGATGTCCATCAATTGGAGAATGGCTGAATAAATTGTGGTATATGAATGTTATGGAATATTATTGTTCTGTAAGAAATGACCAGCAGGATGAATACAGAGAGTCTTGGAGAGACTTGCATGAACCGATACTGAGTGAAATGAGCAGAACCAGGAGGTCCTTATACACAGCAACAAGACTATATGATGATCAATTCTGATGAACATGGCTCTCTTCAACAATGGGATGATTTAAACCAGTTCCAATTGTTCAGTAATGAAGAGAATCAGGTACATCCAGAAAGAGAACTATATGGACCACAACACAGGATTTGCATTCTTTCTATTATTGTTTGCTTGCATTTTTGTTTTCCTTCTCGGGTTTTTTTCTTCTTCTTTCTAGATCCGATTTTTCTTGTGCAACAAGATAACTGTATATATACATATATATATATATATATATACATATATATATATATACATAATATATATATACACATATATTGGATTTAACATACATTTTGACATATTTGACATGTATTGGACTACCTGCCATCTAGGGGAGGGAGTGGGGGGAAAAGTTGGGAACAGAAGATTTTACAAGGGTCATTGCTGAAAAAAAATTATCCATGCATTTGTTTTGTAAATAAAACGCTATAATAAAAAATAAATTTTAGAGTAAATTACTAGTATGGAAAAGTGTCAGTTCTACTTGATTCAGACCACATATGGGGCATTATACTTGGATCTGGGAAGACACAGGGAAGCTGGAGCATATTCAAAGGAGGATGACTAGAACCACAGAGGGATACACAACCACACCATATAAGGATGGTCTGACAGAACAGAAGATGTTTGCCTAAAGTGAAGATGACTGGGAGGTTGGGAGAGGTGAAATGGGGATAAGAGCTATCTTCAAGTATTTAAAGTATTTAGAAGAGGGTTTAGATTTGTTTTACTGTCTGACAGGACAGAACTAAAAGCAATATGGGAAAGTGGCAGCGAGACAGATTTTCATTTGACATAAAAAACACTTCCTGGAATGACAGACTTCCAAAAGTGCAATACGTTGCATTGGGAGGAAATGAGTTCCTAATCATCAAAAGTTTTCAGACAGATATTGAATTAACAAGCATTCACGTTCAGGTGTGGGTTGGAGGAAATGACTTTGAAATTCCTTTAGTGTCTGAGATGCTATGCAACCATGAGTGAATGAATGAATAAATTATAATATATATTGGATGGATGATCCTTGTCCTGAAGTCATGTTGAAGACTTTAGTGTAGCAGCTCACAGACCAAGAGGTGCAGCTAAGGGAGTAAATCTTTCTATTATCTGTCTCCCATGCCTGGAATGCTCTCCCTCCTTCATCTTCATCACCAAGCTTTCTTAGTATCCTTCAAGATTCAGCTTAAATACCTTCTATACAAGGCCATCCCTCTGAGCTTCCTCCCATTTTCCTTATATACCTTTATACTCAGTTGTTTACATGATGTCTCCCCATAGTACTCTGAAGTCCTTGATGGCAAGGGCTTTTTTTGCCTTTCTCATATTTTTAATATTTAGTGCAGGATCTGACATATAATGGGTACTTAACAAGTGCTTGTTATTATTGATGTTGTTGGTAGTGATGATGATGATGATGATGATGACAACGACGACAATGATAAGGGGGAATGAAGGGATAGGGAATGTGAGCTGCCTTCACTAAAAGATTTAAGCTTTGGTAAGACAGATTGTGCCAGAGAAACAGTCTGATTCCTGGTATTTTATATATTTTTATTGTTCAGTCATTTCTCAGTCATTCCCAACTCTTCAAGACTCCATCTAGGGTTTTCTTTGCAAAGATACTCAAGAGGTTTGCCCTTTCTTTCTACAGCTCATTTTACAGAAGAGGAAACTGAGGCAAACTGGGTTAATGATTTGCTCAGGGTCATATAACTAATATGTGTCGGAGACCAGATTTGAACGCAGAAAAATGAGCCTTCCTGCTTCCAGGCCTCAAATTTTCTTCACTGTGCTGCCAATCTGAACTATTTTGTGTATTTTAACTTCTCCTATGCTATTCATTGCTTTAACCTGAATTTTTATTTCTGAATCTTGGCTAACTCATTTTACTCCATGAATTTCATTATTTTGAAGACCTTCTTGCATAAACTCTGCCTGGATTTTTGATTTACATCCGATTAGCATAGTTTATTCATGTCACATCCCACTCCATCTTTCCCCTTGTGGAAAGTGCCCTTCCTCAACTCCAGTATTTATCTAATCCCCAGCAATACCTGCCTAGAATGGGCTATGACATTTACCATATAGAACTGTCGAAGAGTAGCTGCGGTTAAAGGAGAAAAAATCTTTAGCTCTCACAGGTTCAGTAAACATGTTGCATAAATGAAGGAAATAATAATAAATAAGGTATAGTATGAATTTTAGAGGAAATATAATCCTACAATCATATCATGAGCAGGTAAGATGAAAAATATCAGCTTCACAGAATATATTCAAGAGTGCTCTGTTAGAAGGGGAAAGTCCCTCTAAAAACTGTCTTGTCTTTTTCCATTTTACTCCTCAAGATAAAACCATATGCTGTTCTCCTAGGCTGGTAGCATAAAGATAGCATTGGACTAAGTCAGAGGACAGGAAATTGATCCTTGCTCTGACAGTTATAAGCTAAGTAGGGAGATCACCTTCATTCTCAGAGCCATAGTTTTTTCCAACTATAAAACTGGCATATTTGCCCTATCTCATAAAGTTATTATAAGGCAAATAATAACTTTTTATTTTCATTGAATGATTTTTTATTTAATATTTTATTTTTCTCAGTTACCTATAAAACTATTTTTACATTTGTTTTTAAAACTTTGAGTTCCAGATTTTCTCCCTTCCTCCCTCCCCACCTCTCACTCCCATTGAAAAGGCACATGTAGATCTTGTGACAAAGAAAGCCCATCTACACCCAGAGAGGACTGTGGGAACTGAATGTAGATCACAACAATACAGTCTCACTTTTTTGTTGTTGTTCCCTTATATTCTGTTTTCTTACTCATTTACCTTCCTTTTTGTTCTGATTTTTCTTGTTCAGCAAAAGAATTGTATAAATATGTTTACACATATTGGATTTAATATATATTTTAACATGTATAACATATATTGCATTGCTTGCTATCTAGGGGAGGGAGTGGGGGGAAGGAGGGAAAATCTGAAATACGAGATTATGCAAGGGTCAATGTTGTCAAATTATCGTGCATATGTTTTGAAAATAAAAAGCTTAAAAAAAACAGTTTAAAAAATAAAAGAGAGGGACAGCTAGGTAGCACAGTGGATAGAGCACCAGCCCTGAAATCAGGAGGATCTGAGTTCAAATCCAGTCTCAGATACTTAACACTTCCCAGATGTGTGACCCTGGGCAAATCACTTAACCCCAATTTCCTCAGGGGGAAAAAAGAGAAGGCGAATGTGAAGTTATGTGAAACATTTGTATAAAAGTTATGTTATGATAAGTAATCCTTAAAAGTTTTTATAAATGAGAGCTGGCATTTCTAACAATAATGACAACTCCATAAGAGACACCCAATTCTCTGTATTGGCATGCAAATGCCAATGAGGAAAATGAGCCAAGTTCAATGGAACAATATCTACTATATTTTGATTGCAAAGGAATTTTTTAAAGTAAGAGGCACATATAGTTTAGTCACTAGATCCAAATTCTTTCTGATAACAACTTCCTCAGGAGAAGGGCCTATGTTTATAAGTCTCATACACATGCATGCACCCATACACACACACATACCTACAAACACCTCTTTCATTCATTCATTCATGGATCATTTGTTAAATAATTTGAGAAAGGCATTGGAAATAAAATGACAAAATGTACTTGCTTTCTCTTTCTTTTTTTTTTATTCTTCCCTCCCAGCCTTCCTGCATCCCTTCCTCTCTGCCTTCCTTCCTCCCTTCCTTCCTAGACTAGCTCTCCTTATCTCAAACTAGAAGTACAGTGGCCTTAATAGGCTTGATCCCACATAAGATTTAATCTGTCTCATTTTTCTGACCTAAGATGATTTACTTTTCCTTAGGCAGTCTAGTAGCCCTCTCACATTGATGCCAGATTTAGTGTAGACACCTATCAGCTTTAGCCCTACTGAAGCTCAGAACTTGCAAACTCAAGTGATCTTTAAAATTCATCCTTTTCAGCATCAGGGATTATAACCATGTGCCACCATGCTCAGCCAGCCTGTGCTTTTTCAAGAAGATGCCCCGAATTTGAAAGGACCTAAGAGATAATAAACTAATCTAATAACCTTTTTTATGTATTAGCAAACTGAGGTTTGGGTATAGAGTTTGAAGTGATTTGTGCAAAGTCACAAAATGTGCCACTAAGGAATGTGGGCTAATATCTCTATTTCCAAATTTCCAAAATCTCTGCAAGATGATGGAAAAGCACAAGCAGAAGGATATTCTCAGGAAATAACCAAATGGTGTATAGAACACAAAGGGAGAATCATTCCTTAATGTGTGGCTTTGCTCTTCCCCTCCCTTATTCTTTTCCAGGAAAGTATGGTTTGGACTAAGCAAGAAAGTAGTTTTGATGCCCTCATTTGGCTAAAGTTTCCCCCACAAAGAAGCAGGTCTGTGGTATGAGACCAATGGGTACCAATAACTATGTCTTCTTCCAAACTGAGTAGTGATTTATGTAGCTTTATGTAGTAGTGGTATTTTACACGTTTCCAAGTGAAAAAAAATGTAGATAAGTGAGATTCATAGAGGACCTCATTGGGGGCGGGGCATAGTGTTGGAGCTACAAATTTGATAGTCATTCAAAAACAGAGAATAAATTGGAATGGATGAGATTTTTAAAGGAGACAGTGTAGCAAAACAAGGGCAGAGAGTTTAAGACTAATTTTTAGAAGGGGTTCACTATTCCCAGCATCTAAGACTTGGAAAAAATCACATAGGCTCTTTATTTCAACCAGTTTCAGACTGAAAAATCATTTCCAAATGGTCATCTAGTCTTTGCTAGAAGACCACAGTCTCCTTAGGCAGCTAATTAAGCTTTTGGGAAAACTCTAATTGTTAGGATGGTTTTGTTGTCATTGTCATTATATCTAGCCTAAATCTGTCTCTCAAACTTCTCATTACAACTAGTTCTGGTGCCAAGAAAAACACACCTAATCATCATTCCACTTAATATATTTGAACACAGTTCTCATGAATCTTTCAACTCTTCCATCTATGGCATGGACTCAAGACTTTTTCCATTCTGACAACTGTCTTCAAATTGATGTGTTTCCTGAAATGTTGGGTCTACAGATGAACACTCTACCCCTGATATGGATTGCCCAAAACAGAGTATTATAGATTTATTATCTCTCTCATTCTGGAAATTAAGCTGCTCTTAATGCAGCCTCAGATCAAAGTAGGTTTTAGGCCCTCCACTCCATATTGTGGACTCCAATTAAGTTTACAATTCACAGAAAACAAAGACAAAGAACAACAACCACCACAGTCACCCTAGTTTGTTATATGACCCTTCATCTACCCATTCTTCTTTCTTGAACTTGTAAGAGATTGATTTTTTGAATCCAAGTATAAAATTTTACATTTATCCCCTCTTAAATCACACACTAGAGTTGGAGTTTTGCTCTAGCCTGCCAAGAACTTTATGGATTTGTTACAATTGTTGGCAGAAGGACAATGTCCTAATCCCTGACCCCATGGAAGTTAAGATTATTTTTTCCCTAAAACTATTGAAATCATCCTTGAGATTTTATTGACTTCAAGGACTGATTACTCAGATTGTTGACCTTTGAATAAAACAGGCATAAAGTAGCTCCAGTCCCTCTTTGATGCTTGGCTGTTAAGAAAACATATGCAATTCTAGCAACTCAGTTGTAGTGACTCAAGGTGACCTCAATGTTGGATATTCTTCTGCTATGGCTAAGTAAATCTGCTTTTGTTCAGTGATGAATGGCCGATGAGTGTTTCATTTTGTTCTAATATCAACCATAAACTACCTGGAAACTAGCCCGAATCGTTCCCAGCCCAGAAGAGAGACAGAAAATAGTCGTTGAGGATGAGTTAGTGGTCACAAAGGGCAGGAAAATAATAAAAGTGAAGGTCAACAGTGACAAGTACTACAGAGAATTTAAGAAATTTTGGACTAAGACAAGACCAATGGATTTAAAAAGTAGGCTAATGGTGACTTAGAGAGAGTTACTGGAGGAGAATTGTGAGAATCGGAATTTGTGACTAGATATAACCCTTTCTTCTCCCTGCCACCCTATCTATATCCCTGGCCATCCTCTGCATCCTCTGGCCCATTATCTACAGCTTTCTGTACTGTCTGGTCTACTAGGCCTAGAACAAAGAACACAATCATATAATTTTTGTATTCTCTCTTTGCCACAATGTCACAGCAACCTCTCCTCTTTTGAGGTTCTTTATCAAAAATTTTGAATCTTATTTAAATCCTAGTGACTAATGTTTCTAACCTCTAGGTTATTTCCCCTCCTTTCCATAGCAATATTGCATCTGGCTCACTGTTTTTCTCTTCGACAACCATGATGAAACATCCTCAAACTCTTCAGTCTCTCAACCTCCTTCTCCTGTATACTATTTAAGATTTTATGATACTTGTTTCTCCTGATTCTCATCCTGTCTATCTGACCACTCCCCTCAGCCTCCTTTGCTGGCTCATGCTCCCAAACTCTGGATGCTCCTCAAAGTCTGTCCTGACCCTTTTCTCTTTCTAGACTCTTTCCTCAGTTTCCTCATTAACTTCTAAGGATTTAATTATCACCTCTGTCGAAAACTCACAGAACCACATATCCAGCTCCAGCCTCTCCCCTGAGCTTTGGTTCTGTAAAAGCTACTGGACATTTCAAATGGAATGAGCAGGGCTATCTCAATCAGGACCAAAATGAAACTTGACATCTTTCCTTTTAGCAAACTTCTCTATTTCTTAAATAGGATGATGAAAAAACAGAATTGGCAGGGAGCATAACCAAATCTCTGAATGCTATTCAAAGTCTGGCAAGAAGGTGACCTGGAAAGTGATGGGAAGTCTGAATAACACTAGATGATAGGAATAGGATTTTTAAAACTTTTTTAAAAGAGTCTAAAATAAAATTGCACTTAGAGAAATCCAAATACAGATTTAATGTGATTTTGAGTTCTGCTGACTTTGAATATTTTATGAATATAATATTTATTAACTTGTGATATCTTTTCTACTGTCTAATGAGTTATATATACATATACGTGTATATATATACACACGTATATGTATATACACACATTTTGATTTTTTTGGCTTGGCTCCCCACTTTTACCCAATTGCACTGTGAGCTTCTTGAAGATAGCACAGTGCCTTACACATAACTATTGATTGAATTGTGAACTCAAGAAGTATTTATTAAGTACTTACCATATGTAAAACACTGCGCTAAATATTAAAGAATATAAGAAATATATTGTAGAATATAAGAAGCTTATATTCTATAGTAGGTAGGGGTGGGGGAGGACACATAACCCTTACAGAGAAATACAGAAAAATAAATAAATAATAATTTGAAAAAGGAGAGTGTACTAACAATCAGAGTGATCAAGGAGAGCCTGTAGGAAGCAAAAGATTTTGAGAGGCTAGTGTGAGGAAGAAATACATGACTGACACACAAGACAGTGCAAAGTTACCATGCTTTTAAATGGGAAGTCAAATTTGGTGAACAAGAAAGCCCATTTAGCTGCAAAATAAAGTGTAATTGTAATAACAATAATATTAGTAAGCAAACATTTATATAACAATTCAGAGTTTATAACTAGCTTCATGTACATTATTTCGTTTAATACTCAAATAACCCTGTATGATGTTATAATTTCCACTATACATACGAGGAATCGGCTTATAAAGCCTAGGTGACTTGGCCAAGATCCCATAGCTACTAAGTGTCTGAGGCGTGATTGGAACTTAAGCCTTCCTGAGTCCAAGTCTAGTGTATTATTCATTAGACCATGCTGCCTCTTACACAAGTGGTGATACTCTTAAATGATCTAGAAAGGAAGAAAGGTTTGCAAACACCATACTGAAGAGTTTGCCACGCATCCTAAGGTCAGGTGTTAGTGTTAATCCTCTGTTCTTGAAGATGATATCATGAGGGTGATGTCTTGACTTGCCACATGGATCGGATTTAAGTGGCAGAGGTGTGCAAAATCTTCAGCCTCACTCCTCCAGAGAGAGTCAGAGGTCAAGAGGACTGGCAATGGTCCAGAACGGTAAAGTCTTTCATAGATCTTAATTTGTCTGTGGTCACACCCATTGAAAAACTAAGGGCTAGGGTGACAAAAGATGGCCCAATTTGGCAGCGCAAAAAACAAACAAACAATTAGTGGACCCCTAGCCCTTCCTAGAGTCAGAGGTAAAAGGAGAAGTGCATTTCAGGCATGGACAAAGGTGTAGAGAGATATAGAAAAGTAGGAAATGGAACAATGAGCTCAGGAAGCAGCAAGTAAGAAAGTCTGGCCTGAAGAGAAAGAATATGAAGGAAAATAATGTACAATAAACCTCTAAGGCAGACTGGTAAGAACAATTTTGAAGGGTTTTAAATGTCAAGCTGAGCATCCCCCTTTAATTTAGAAGCAATGGGGAGCCACTAAAGACTATATCAGGAAGTGATAGATGACCTGGTCCAACTTGTATTTTACGAAAAATCACTTTAGCATCTGTGTGAATAATGTGTGTGAACCTGTTCTAAATAACACAGAGTATCCTATAAAGAGGTAAAGAATCATAACACAATTAGATAAAAGTTTTGAGAGATTGACCTCCCTAGCATTGGGTAGGACTATCTTCAAACCATCTCCAAAACTTTCTGGTTCTGAAGCTTGGTTACAATCCCACCTCATGGCTCTTTTCAGCACCACATGACAATATGTACATTTCTATCTTGTAGACAAAACTTTGCTCCAGAAAAAAAATAGGGTTAAGGCTGCTGTGGAAATGAGTTTGTATAGCCTCAGCTGAAGATATTTTCCAAAGAAGATAGCATTTATGGTATTGTGAAAACACTATAACCAATGACTTGGCACAGGTCCCATTCTGCCAGAAATAAATCTCTAGTAAGGAATACACTTCTTGTTTTAGAACTACTTTTAGCTGGACAGTCCCAGCTCTGCAGTGAGTTTAGAGGGATGCAGGAATGAAAGAAGGAAAAAGGAGGGGGCAGAGTGATGGGGCATCTCTCCAAAGAATCTGATTTAGAGAAAGGACCTGAAAACTGCTGGGGCAATAGAAGTAGAGACAGCAGGTGAAGAGGGAGGGCATCCTCATCCCATGCTTACTGGCACCATATTAGTCACTTGGGTACCGAATACAATCAGACAGACCTGGACTTTGCTCTCATGGAATTTATATTTAAGATAGATAAATTTCTTAGACACAGAAAGTGGAATATTAATGTGGGTTGGAGGAACAAGAGAGGAACACATATAACAAGACATGATGGCCACATAGCAAGATACTTATATTCCCTTATACTGGGAGTGTTAAATATTACAATTTTCTAATAGATTATTATTGCTCTTCAGTCATTTAGACATGTCGTACTCCTTGTGACCCCATGAACCATACTATCTATGGGATTTTATTGGCAAGGATACTAGAGTGGTTTGTCATTTCCTTCTCCACTGAATTAAGGCAATAAGGCTAGTGTCACACAATTAGTAAAATGTCTGAGGCTGGATTTGAACTCAAGTTTTCCTGACTGCAGGCCCAATACTCTATCCCCTGAATCATTTTAGTTACTCCCAAGCAGAATGCTATATATGCCAAATTCTGTAAACTCCAAGGACAAGATCCCACTTATGACAGGGAGGATGCTTTCCCTATGACTAAAGCTCACAACAATCCACAGGCCATCCTTCCTGGGAAGGAATTGACCAAACAAACACATTGACTTGGAGATGGGATTTCTGAGAGGACGAGCCTATTTTAATGCCATTAGAAATCATCAGGAAAGTGAAAAGCCTGATATTTTTCAGTTTGTTGATAAGAGGGCTGGTGACCTAAAAGAAATGAAAATTAAGATGATGCATTCCATAAATTGAGGAAGTTGGAGAATAATTCTAATTTCAATAATTCTCTCAGCTGGAGAATAAAATGGTGGAATTTATCTAATCCTGTCTTAAGACATATCACAATGGTATCTGCTTGGTCACTTAGGAAGTGATTGATAAATGCCTACTCCTTCCCTTTATCTTCTTTCCCCTAGTACCTAGTCCCTAATCCTTAGTGGGTAGGAATCAGACTAGTTTTTTCCCTTGAAAAAAATACTTGATTATGTCAAAAGACTGAGACTTAAAGTGCAGTTTGATGGATTTCCTGGTAGACTCTGGCTCCTGCCGACATGGCTTTCTCATCAATCAAGATTTATGGCCTTTCAGTCTTATGCCCAAACCCATACCAAGACTGTATGAGTCTTCTGACCAGATGTGTTTCTAAAGGGAAGAGGGCCATGTCTACTCAGACTAAATGCTGGCGTATCCTTTCTGAATATTTTTCTGTGCTATGGTTATATAAGCCTCTTTTTGTTAACTGTTGAGTGCCTCATTTCATTCCAACATTTGAAATGAGCTAATAGATTATTGGACTCAGGTAGGTCAGCCTCTACCACTTCCCTATGCACCCTATGCTTCCCACTTAACATTCTATTTTCTACCTCTGGGCCTTTTCTAAGCTATGTTCCATGCCTGGAAGGCTTTCCTTCCTCTTCCTTTTATTACTGGCTTCTTTGGTTTAGTTCAAACATTTTCCTTCAAAAAGTTAATTTTGATTCTTCTAGTTCTTATACTTCAGTCTTAATCACTGTTCATTTATTGTACATTTATTGTATATTATTGTAATGACTTATCTGTGAGCATGCAACATAAATCCAGTAGATTATAATCTCCTTGAGGGGAGTGAATGTTTCATATTTGTAGCTATAGGGCCTAGCAAAGTGCTTGGTACAAAGCAGGTATTCAATAAATGTTTATAGTGGATGCAGACATTCCAGCTGCTAGAAAATTTCCATACTCTAGGTTATGATAGAATATAAGGTCAAGGGATGTTTTTCATTTTGGCTTTTCTGGAGCACCCACTACAAGCCTTTTACAAAACAGGAACTTGGTGAGTACTTGTTGGATCAGATTGGATTTGCAAACTAGCTCCCTCAATCAGGGCCAAGAAAATTATCTTTCCATTTAAATGGAAATAACAGGTCCCAATTGAGGAGGAAGTCAGTTTAGTCATGAGGTTTGAAGGTTGTTCCCTTCACTAACTGACCTTTTTCAGCTCAATGCTCCCCAGGCACCATGTCTTAACCCAGGCAGATGTAAAAGCATTCAAGTACTAAAACTAAGTGCTTTCTTGCCTCCTTGCTTTTGCTCTGCTGTATCATTTACCTAAAACATCCCTCCTTTCCCTCTCTTCTTGCTGGTTTTCTAAGCAGCCTTTAAAGCCCAACTCAAAAGGTACTTCCTACAAAAAGCTTCTCCTGTTAGCCCAAACCTCATTTCTAGCAAATCTCACAAAGCAATTCTGATGCAGTGATTCCCATTATGGAGCAAGGCTATGACCTCCAACACATGCTCAAGTCTGAAATGACATTTCCCTTCTCTGAACAACTGTTTGTGCCATTTATTTAGCAATGAATCATGCACTGCTTTGTGGCAGTCATGCTATTGTCTGAAATTTAAATCTCATATCATTAATTATGTCTGTCATCTGAGGATCAGCCTAATTAAAATCAGGAAGATTCATCACCAGAAGCCTGGTCACCAAGTGTTGAATTGTTTCAGCCCCAAAAACTCAGGCTAATAGAATTTTAATTGGAAGGGAACTCAGTGACCATTTAGCCCAACCCATAGCTGTAAAAGGAATCCTCATTCTTATATACTCAACAAATGGTCAATAATCTACCCTCTGCTTGAAAACCTCCAATGAGGAAGATCCCCTAGCTCTTAAGGCTGCCCATTCTACTTTAGGGTAGCTCTATTTGAATCTATGTAATTTGATATTTATCCCTATTAAATCTCATATTATTAATGTCAGTCTATTATAATCTGTTAAGATAATTTTGAATTCAGATTCTTGTTTATATTCCCTTTGGTATTTCCCTAACACAGTACCTTGATACATAATAAGAATTCCATAAGTAAATTTAAATGCAGAAAACTTAGAAGCTTCTTGGGAAATCTTTTGGAACAAAATAAATGGTCTAATTGTTAGTATTAGTATGTATTAGTATTAGTGTTAGTATTAGTAGTACGATCATACATATAAGTCTTAACCAGAAAATCTGTGTTCAAGCTTTAAATCTATCACTGTGTGACCTTGGGTAAGTAATTTTACCTTTCTAGTCCTGAGTTTCCTTATTAGTAAAATGAGAGAGTTAAAAGAGATAATTAAAGAGAGTGTCTTTAGCAACCAAGTGTAAGTCTTCCGCTTCCGTGATTGGCATTCTCTTCAGATAGAAGGAAATCTTTCCACCAGTCATTACATCATGTGTAAGAACAGTGGTAGTTTGTATGTTTAACTCCACATTTTAACAATCCTTGCATTACACTTGGAAGAAAATTTGTCTCATTCTCTCTAAAGATCTTTAAGGAAAATTACAAATAAAAATTAAAAAAAATATTCAGAACAGGTTGTCCTCAAATTGCAAACACTCAACATTACATACTTGTCCCAACTGGGAATTATCTTACCCTTGTCTTTCTAGGGATTTCCCTCCTCCTCTCCGTTACTTTCTCATTCCAATTTTCATGATCTCTTCTACCCTACACATACCTATAAGGACCTCATCTCCTCTTTCTGGCACTTCTATGACCTTGAACTTTGAAATTCCTTCGCTTTTATAATCTCCTGTTCTTCTATCTTTCCCTTTGCCTCATTCCTACTCAACCTAATTCTTTTTATCATCACCATGGTTTCATTTTCTATTTTCCAATGTCACCATTCTTATTCTGACCTCATAGCCTTCTCTTCCTAGGTTTAAATTTCAACTATGTATTATTCTCTCCTCCTGAGTCTCTTGTCCCTTTATCTTAAACTAATCACTTCCTGGTAGTCCTCAGTCCTCAGTCAATCCTCCCATATGTTTGAGATGCTAAATATCACAGAAACTATTAAAAGGCTTAAGGCAAAAATTTCAGAATGTTCAGTAGATCCTCTGTGGTACATTTATAAAAAGTATATAGACAATAATTACACAGAATGAGAAGGATCTTGGGATCAAAGATTTAAAGCTGATCATCAATTTCAACCCCTTAACTTGACACATGAGAAAATTAACTTTCAAGGAGATTCAATAACTTACCAAAATTACAGAGGTGGTGAGTGTCAGAGACAGGATTTGAATCTAGGGTTCATGATTTCAGAGCTGGCGTCCTTCCTTGATGAACTACACAAATGTACAGATTGATAATATGTACAAATGTGCAAATAAAATGGATAAAATAGCAGTACTTTGGATGCCCATTTAAAGCCTTTCACAGCTTGGACATTTCTCATCTTTACAATCTTTAATGATATTTAAGTACCATGTTGCCTAGCACCATGCCTTCTACAGTGATATTAAAAAGAGCTGATTATCTCCTTTAAAATGTGGCTGTAAGAACCACTACAAATATTGCCTGACTTTGCTGCTTCTCAAGTTTGTCACTGACCTGCTTTTCTAGCTCCAGTCATTTTTAATTAATCGAGTGGCTCAAGTTTCTTTCCATCTGCTTTCTCAGTTTTGATGATTTCAGATGTTTCTTTTCTCTTCTTCCCATCTCATTTCTCTGTTTCCAGAACAATGAAATGAAACCTGGTCTGCACTTTGCTTTTCTGTATCTACATCTATTCTTTCTTACTCTTTGTTTATTAATTCCTTGCTACTAACCATGGTTGTTTCCTAAGACTCAGCCCTGAGTCTTCTCTTTTCTTTCTATGTTTTTCTATTCTTTTTCTCACTTGGTAATCTTATTAGCTTTCATAGGTTCAATTGTTAACTCTTTGACAATGTTTTCCAGGTCTGTTTATTCCAACTGCAAGTCTTTCTCCTGAATTCTCTATTGTTTTTGAGGAAATCATCATTCTTCCAGTCATCCAAATAGGCAAGTTTGGTGTGATCTTTGATTCCTGTCTTGTCCATATCCAATCTGTCAAATCTTGTCATTTCTCATCATTTCTTCTCACATATATCCCCATCTTTTCTTGCACAGAGCACTCTAGTTCAGGCCCTTATCACTTCTCACTTAGACTTTTGATTTAGCCTTTTATAAATTGGCCCACTTGCTTCAAGTCTTTTTTTCATTTCAATCCATCCTCTATATCACAAGACTATTTTTTCAAACACGGTTTTCTTTTGGGGATTTTGAGACAACTTGAGTCAGAGTCTTCAAATAACTAAAATTGAAGATTGTATAAGGACAGTGGGGAAGAATATAAGTACAAGTGGATGGGGCATAAAATGTTACTAGGGTAAAGCAAAGGTGTAAAAAATTCAGTCCAGGGGCTATCTGGGGCCAAACCATATTAAAATGCAATCAGGAAGTATTTAATAAAAGTAAATAAAATGCAACAAAATATAGATGTTGTTAATTTGTGGTTTTCTAAGCTAATACTGTTGCCACAAGTATCTTTATATTTGATTTGGTAGCTTCATTTTTCATTTTTTCAAACTGAGTTTGACTCCACTGGTGTAAAGAATGTAATAAGAGATATCTATGACTTAAAAGGAAAAATAAGGGACAACAAGAGACAGATCATATGCATACCATAGGAAATCTAATAATGTTTAAAAAAATGTAACACCAACCAGAGGATGGACCTCTGCACATTGAATAGAATCCATTTGGAATCTATTTTTTTATAAGAGAACATAGATGTAAGTCACAAAGGAGAGACACCAATGGATGGGTTTCAATCTGCAACGTTAGGGTCTGCTCACATCAGCTTGTGAAAGTAGATTATTAAATTTTCATTGGAATCATTTATATCTCGGAAATCAACAAATGCTAGTAGTTAAAAAATAGATTTGTTTTGTTGATTGTCCAAACTAAAGGAAGCAATAGAAACAATATTAACAATGCAGATCAAGTGACAAAGTGTGTCCTGCACACATATTATTTTTTCAGAGAGCCCTACAGTTAAACATTTACCTAAGTCCCCTGATTAGGGCTAATAACAGCATCCATGAGATCCCAAATTCAAGGAAAAATTGAGTGTGTCATTTTATAGGTAGGCTTTTAACTTATATCCTGCTTCTCAAATCTTACTAGATCATTTACATACTTGAGTGAAAAGTACCTCTCAATGAAGGAAATTAATGACAAACATGGAACATTTCGAATTGCTTCAAGTTCTCTATTGCCATTGGAAACTGGAAGGATGGGGAAGCCTTCTACTTAGTTACTATCTCATACCAGGCACACCACAGGGCATGGGACTTGTCCAATTTGAAGGGGTTAGTTGCCACATTGCACCACAAACTATGCAGGAAGTTAAACTTCCAACAAGCTTCCTGGGGTTTTAAAAGATATCTCCAAAAAGGAAAATTTTCTTTTTGAGTCTGTCATATTCCCTACCCCTCCTTAAGGGTAACATTGGACTAGCCGGACTGTGACTTAAATCTCTTTAGCTGTAATCTTTGGCCATCCTTCTCATTCCCTCCTTCATGATGATGGATTAAATTTAATGTTTGGAAAATTTGGACTATCTTCTGTATAAACTTTCAGACATCTAAAAAAAGAAAGGCATTGAAAGTTGTATATAAGCTAACAAGGTTTATGGTGTAATCAGACCACATTTGCAAGTCCTTACTTTTCAGAAGAACAAGAGGTTTCCTAGCCTCCCAGATGAACTTTACAATCCTCCTTTGGCAATGTTAATTGACACTTGTAAGGGCAAAATTCAAAGATCTTAACTTGATCTGTCTTGATGATTTCAGAAAGCCAAAGGAAAAATGTTACAGCTGTCAGAAAAACAACCCCTCTCTCTATCTTTCTGCCTCTCCTTTCTTCCCTCCCTCCCTCTCTCTTACTCTCCTCCCTCCTTTCTCTTTTTGTCTCTCCCTCCCTCCCTTCTTCCCTCTTCTTTGCTCCTTCCTTCTCTCCTTCCCTCTCTCCTTCTCTCCCTTTCTCTCTCTCTCCTTCTCTCTCTCTCCCTCCCCCCCCCCACACACACACCTTGGAAACCTTGTGTTTTTAATGATGTGTCAGCCCATTTCTCCCACTTTCTTTATTGTCAGTATATGTTATGCATGTGAGAGAACTATTAGGATTTAGTCACAAAATCCGATCCCAGAATGCTGATGGATGCTCTCTGGAGGTTCCTGCTCCCATCCTACCCTCTTCCACTAGATAATTATATCCTTCTTGCACCACTGCCTTGGTGGGTGAGATGTGGGGCTGGGATGGGAAAAGCAGTGGGGCAGACGCTGCAGTTTTAACTGAAATCAGGTGTTGCTTCCCCTACAAAGGTATCTGGAAAACATCAGAGTCCTCCACATAACAGGTACTGGCAGATGAGCACTGAGCGTTAACCACAGGGTACAGGCAGAGAACTTGTTTTCTGGGCTTGGGGAAAAATAAACCACAACATCCCCCTTGGACTTATTTATTCCTTGCCCATTTCCCAGAATGCCTTCATATCTTTATGTTTCATGAGTTATGGACCACTGTGTTGTAGACCTCAGAGGCAGAGTGGTACAATGGGAAGGACACAGGAAAAATCCAAAAGTCCTGGATTCAAATTCCACTTAAATCAATGAGCAGAACTGTGAAATCTTCAGCAAGTTCATAAATCAATCTGGGCTTCCTCTCCATTTATAAAAGAAAGGATTGGGCTCTATAGATCTCTGAATGTATATTTAAAAATATGTCAACAGGAATTTCTACTTACACACCAGATCCAAAGGCCAGTAACTGGCCTAATATGCCTGTGGGGGAGAGTTCCAATCTTGTTCTCCCCTTTCCTTTTCTTTCCCTGAGCAAGGAGAAGAAGAAAATAAAGCCATGTTCTGGAATTGTGGGGCACTTGACTCCCTCTCAGTTCCCTCCACAATCTGAGAGCTCCAGGCCTAAAAGGGAAAGGGAAAGCACATGCCTTTTGCAAAGTCAATATCATATGGAGCATTCTTTAAGCTTCCTGTTCCTTTTGCTCTCAAGCTGGTTCAGCCTGAATTATCACCGATCTAGAATGCAGAAACACATGTGTGCACAGACACATGGAAATCAGGGTTATCTGGTCTATGGGTAGGTCCTCATGCCCCAGACCTCACAGTGTCTACTGATTGACTAAAGGGGATAAGCAGGCTAGCTAGATGTAGCCCCTGGGTGAAGATGCCCTGTCCTTTTCTGAGCAGATGGAAAAGGGAGAGAGTGTCAGAAAGGGAAGAGCGGCTGGAATGAGGCATAATTATCCTGAGTGTGGTGTTACTGACAAGGGCTCCCCCAAACCCCTGTACCCAATGGAATCAGGAGACAAGCAAGCTATGAAGGAAAGAGGCAGACCTTTGTGGGTGACCAGTACCAAAGGCTCTGTGGATGGCGACTGAACAAAAGCTTAGTTTTCTCCACTGAAATGGAATTTTAGCCTTGGATTCTGATGGAGTAGAAGTTCCTGAACTCCTTCTTGGTAAACTGGACACATACTGGGGGAAGTTCCTCCAGCTAGTAATATGGAAGCACTCTGATCTAGAGCTCTAGAGTTTACAGATGCTTTTTTCCTAACAGGGATAGATAATGGAAGTATCAGCGTCTCCATCCACAGATGAGGAAACTGAGACTCAGCAAGATGGTAAAAGTGAGTGACAGTCCAATATAAGCTATCCATCCAGTATTCTTTCCCTAGCATCAGAGGACCTTGAAGCAAATTTCACAGGAGTGGGCATGCCATTCAAGGCTCACAGTCTCACAGTCTTAAGAGTCTGAAAGGATCTTAGTAGTTACCACTCTAATCTTACAATGAGGAGTTTGAGTAATTTCTCCAAGATTTTGAAGAGAATAAATGATAGCCAGGACTTCCACTCAGATCATTCACACTCTACAAACAAATCATGTAGTTTTTTTTAACTACATGTTAAACTATAGTTTGTTTGTTTGTTTGTTTTTACTATTAATGGGAAAATGAGAAAAGTGGGCAGTCATTCCCAGTGTTGTTGCTATCTTTATTATTAGTAAAATAAATCACTTCAAAAACAAAAAAAAATTAATAAAACTATCAAAAGTAGTAACATCTAAGGACACCTAGGTGATGCAAAGGATACCATTGACCTCAGAGCCAGAAGTACCCGAGTTCAAATCTGGCTTCAGACACTTATTAGCTGTGTGACACTGGGCAAGTCACATCACTTAATTTTGACTGCCTCTAATAACAATAATAATAATAGCATCCTAACATAGCTGCACTTGTTTATTTTTTTCCCCCTCTGCAGAAATTTTGAGTAGATAGGATTCAATCTGTGATTTCACAGGTATAGGAGTTCCTAAATGATTAAGCTTACTGCCTAGTCTGCAACTTCAAGTCTTTAAGAGATGCCTAGGGGATTTATCCACTATTACAATGGGAGTGTTCTGGTATCAGAGGCAGGATCTTAATCCAGGTATTCCCACCTCAAAGGCAAGCTCTCTCTATCTACTCCTTCATGATGCCTTTAAAACACAACACTTTAGACCCAAGAGTTAGATCAGTGCAATTGTTATAACAATTTGACAGGTAAAGAAACTAAGGCTCAGGGTTACACAAAGTGATAAAAAGATCTCTCAACCAGGCAGCGACTTCAGAGACCACAAAATATGGACTTTGGACTCCTGTAACTGCAGACACTAGAGAATATTCAACAGCTCAAAAAGAACACAGAGACAAAAATAAATAACTTCTGGCCTTAAGAAACCTGCATTCTACTGGGAAATGGCAGGACAGGATGTTTCCCGGCTATCTTTAATTAGAAGTATGTTCCCCATCTTCCATACTCTGTGACCAATGTGTTTGTAAATAGAAAGGGCTGGATTGTGGTTCTTACTTTCCCCAATAGGAACCCAAGCCAAGGGGAATGTGATTTATTCCCCCAAAGTACTCTGGACTCTGAGGAAAATAGGAGAAGCCATCTGCATCAGGATAGCACAATCATGTTCATAATTCAAGTATTATATTATTATACACCAAAGAGTTACTGCACCCTATGATATGGGCAGATGAAGTAATGGCCTATTAAAGTCAGAGAACTGTGATATTAAATCCCAGATCTACCTGAGGCAAACAGTCTAACTTTCTGTGTCTCATTTTCTTCATCTATTAAAGAACACATTCAAAGAACGCAGGAGAAGATTAATGCTTTAAAAGTACTGCCCGGTAATACCTTGAAGATATTTCCTCCTTGTCCCTAACCCACAAAGTTCTTTCTATGTACTGAACCTGAGACTTGAATACAATCAAGCAGGTCATCATAAAACTTGCCCGTGCTTTCTTCATCCTTTCAGTTTGTATGGGGACTAGAAATGGGAGCTTGAGGAAGAAAATGAACAAGAATTTTTTCTCTCCCACTTAAGAGGAGACTTCCTAGAAGCAATGGCCACATTACTGGAAAGGAGGACCATGTATACATAAGAAATAAAAGACTAAGTGCTGAGCATTACCTCAGTCATACACACACACACACACACACACACACACACACACACACACACACAGGATCCAGAATATGAGGAAATCACTACTATAAATTTCTAATCAAAATTCGAGTCTATTTTAAGTGTTGTCGATGTTTTGTAGTTTAGAAAGAGAACTCTTTTAGAAACAAAATTTTAAAACTACTGTAAGCTTCTGCTAGGTAGTTATTAGAAAAAAAATCTTAAACAACTGGGTGTAAATCCAAGGATTTCACACAAATTCTGGCTTCAAAGTACAGGAGACTGAACAAAAGATGTCCATTTGGGAGGGATATGAGAAAATTATACTCATTAGTGAATCATCAACTGTAGCTCTATTAAGACTATAATGTCACATGATCTTTCTTCTTTGAGTTGAAATTAATATCATGGAACCAGAAAAACTCTACTAATACAAAATTAAAAAATCTTAAATAAGGCAAAGTCAGATAAAAGGCTCTGAGACCTTATAATATGGGGACTGTTCAGACAACAAATTAATGTCTATTTAATTAAAAGTAGAAATGATGTGTAAGTGCTTGATGTCAAGCCTTTCTGAGGCCCCAATGTCAAGCTTGGATTCCTCTTAACTCTATCTAATTTTATGAAAATTGTCAATTGATCCCAACAGTAGGTGGTACCAATTGCTATGTAAAAACAGGGCAAGAAATTATGAAGTTCACAAACAAAACAGTATTAGAGAAGACAAATTAGATAAATATTCCAAGGAGTCAGTGAGTAGCCAAAAGTACCAAATATTGGAGAGTTAAATGAGTTGAAGACAATGGGGTATTTTTAGAGGTAAGTCTCAGTGCAGTTTCAATAAAGTAGAGAAGAAGTCCTGTTGTAAAGATTTAAGAAGATAGTAAATAATGAAGAAATGGAGGCAGTGACTATTGATTTTTCATTAGCGAAGGAGGAGAGAATGTGTGAGTGGAAAAGGAAGATGAAACAAAAAGGGTTAATAAAAATAAGCATTTTATTCATGTCTTTTGTTTTTAGAACAGGTTATTTCCCAATATCTAATTCCCCTTTCCCCAAAACACTGAACTTTTTTTGCAATAAAGAAAAAATTAAGCAAAAGCAATGATTTGCATCTTTTGTCATCTTTGTCATTTTAATGAGTATGAGGTAAAATCCCAGAATTATTTTAATTTTTTATTATTAATGATGTGGAATGTTTTTATATGATTGTTGCTGGCTTACAGTTCTATTGGAAAGTGGCTTTAACTCTTATGTATTTGCCTAATTAAATTTGAAGGGAAAAGGTCATGCACCAGTGGAAGAAGGTTAAAAATACTAACAGGGAACAGAGAAGCGAGTAAGTTGGGCCCCCAGAAAAAAGCAGGAACCTAGGGCATAGAGTAGAAGAGGTAACTTCAGAGAAGATGAACAAAAAAATGAAGCAATAGAAATAATCAAATGTAATTTATAGTTTGGGCATCTTTTGTTTGTCTGATTAATTTTCATAATGTGCTCCTGTTTCCCATTGGGTTAACTGGAGAAGTTATGGCATATGGCACAGCTACTGGAAAGATAAGATTTGATCTTGTAGGGAAGGATGCTCAACTCACCTCTAAGCTGGAGGAAGGGCAGGGCAGCAAGAGTAGAAAGAAGCATAGGTTACCTTAATTTAGTGCAGAGTCAATCCTAAAACTCAGACTGTCAAAGGAAGCTCTGAAAGAGGAATGTGAACAAACAAAAAATACCCTTTTCCAAAAGTTCAAGAACCAAGAGATGAGGAAGAAACAGAAAGTACTTGGGGAAAGTACTTCTGGAGGCAAAGATACTGTCACCAATAAGAGTAGCAAAATTCCTCCCTTGAATGGTACATGATGGAGTTGATGCACCTTTTATCATGGTCTCTGCCTCCTTTCCCCCAAAATATCATTATTGTTTATTTGTTTTTGAGTATGGGTCTCTCTATATCAATTATAGGCTCAAAGTGTGGCCACTCTTGGATCTGATTCCAATACTGTTTGACACGAAATCTTTAACCTGTCCATTTTTTGTGGTCAAGGTAATAGTTCTCTACTTCCAGGAGTTCACCTTACTGGTTCTGAATTTAATGCAAATACCAGATTAGTGTTAGCTCAGAACTCCTAAGCTCAAGAGATCCACCATCTTTATTTAGCCTTCCCAGCAATAGGGATAACATGGGATAACATGTTAGTTTTGCCATAATCAGCTTCAAACACTATTATAATGATCAGAATCTTGAGGCAAGACAGCTCAGGGAAAAGAGCTAATATTCTTACTCTGAGCATGAAAGATGTAACAATCTCAATTACGAGGTTCAGGTAAAAATCCTCTCTTAGATCTCCTACTTCCTCAAAGAAGTAAATCAAGTTTCTGCCTCAAGTGGAAAAGTCACAAGAAAGGAAGTACAGTACTTCTGTGGGCAAAATCCTGAAACTCCAAGAAAAGAAGGAAAATTGAGTGGTCATTATCACCACTGTCACCATTGTCACAAGAGAAGAAAAGAGGGAAGATCTATTAAAAAAAAAGCGCTCAACATTTGAGCAGCGAAATGCAATGCAGATTGTTCATTATGTCTATGAGAGGGATGGTGACTGATGGCAGGTGCAAAAACCTTGGCAACCTTGTAGCATGCCAGTGAACACAAGGAAAGTCTCCTAAGAACATGTGGGAAGGACCCATATCTCACAACATGTGAGTAATAGGGGAAAGAAAGAGTCTGAAAAGGGGAGATGCTATTAATGTTGTCATTAGAGAAGCCCCATGGAGGAGAGGAAGAAATACATTGGGTAGGGTGCTCTACACACCTATGTTATCCAGAATATTTAAACAGGCCCAAGAAAAGTGTCTTTTTTCCAATAGATCTTCAGGCATATTTGGTTGTCTGTGAGAAGAGAACTAGTCCCAAGAAAGTCTCTGGGTTTCTAGTCTGGGTTTCCTAAGAAATTTCTTTGATGCAGATGCATCTTTGTAACTCTAAAACTATGTACCGACTGTCCAGGAGAAGTGTTGAGTCTATGTTTCCTTTTTTCGAATTTTTTTTTATTCTGGTGATACTTGGTACTATCCCAGTTATAAGTGGGGTCTCTGATTTTTAAATCAGGTGAATTTTGTTATGCTGATGCTTCTTAATATAAGAAACAACTAAAGCTGTATTTATGATATGTGTTTGTGTTTGTGTTAAGGTAAGAGTCCATCATCACTTGGGAGTCCTGAACATAACAGGTACATTTGGAGAGCTACCAAGAGAAACTGAGACATAAAATGAAGGCACCGGTGGGGTCTCATTTCCTCTACCACTACCAATGGTTATTATATATGTAGTAAACGTAGGGCATAAAGAGCCATTTGTAGATCATGCTGCTCCAGCTCCCTATATAGTATCCATCAGAATTTGGAAAGCATCTTGTGGTCAGCTCCACTTAACATGGCTTATCTGAGTTATCCCACTCAGCTTGCTGTTTCTTCATGTTATTAGAAAAGATCATACAGGGTGCTTCTAACAGATACCACTACAATGTTTAGGAAATCGATAGACATCAGGAGGCCTTTGGTAAAAGCAGTGACCCAGGTGATCTGTAACCTCACCAGCAAAAGGTAGAGAATTGCACTGATTGTGAGTGGGCTATAAGCAAACCTCTTTGGCAATAGGTAGCAATGAATGGATGATATGAACTGGGGAATAAGGAAAAGAGGAAACAAAAGAATTGTTGTGATCACCACCTCAGGTTCCCATCTAGTCTCAAACCATTCAAGGGACAAAGTATATGCAATAAGGAAAGCTCCTTTTTTTCTCAGTTCCCAACTCTGGAACCATGCATAGCCTTTGTCTCCTCTGATGCCTTCTCTCTCTCACAATGTTTCTCTATGTCTGTGTCTCCTTTTGTTCTTCTATCTCTCCTTTGCCAATGCTTTTTCCCTTATTTGGTTCTCCATAGTTCTGTACTCACGTGCATGGACACATGCACCTACATTAATCAAA
Organism: Sminthopsis crassicaudata; assembly: GCF_048593235.1. Taxonomy (NCBI): domain Eukaryota; kingdom Metazoa; phylum Chordata; class Mammalia; order Dasyuromorphia; family Dasyuridae; genus Sminthopsis; species Sminthopsis crassicaudata. Next base: position 611,924,153 of record NC_133618.1, read on the forward strand.
TCATAGATTTAAAGAAGCCTTAGAAGTCCAAGCCCTCCAACCCCACCCTCCACTTCATTTTATAAAAGAAGAAACCAAACCTCAGAGAAATTAAGTGACTTGACCAGAGTCACACAACTAAAAATTGTCTGAGATCAGATTTGAACTCAGGAAGATGAGGCTTCTTGACTCCAAGTCTGATCTTTGTGCACTTTAGCACCAACTGGCTGCCCTCTTACAAATACTATCTCATTTGATCTTCACAACAATCATGAGAGGTAGGTGCTGTTATAATCCCCATTTTACAGTTGAGGAACTAAAACAGAGTTTAGGTTACTTGTCAAGGATCACATAGTTAAGAAATATCTGAGGCAGAATATGAATTCAGTTCTTCCTCACTCCAGGCCCAGAGCTCCATCTATTGTGCCATCTCAGTGATTACAGTCAGAAGAACAAGATTTTCATCCCAGCTCTGTCACCTATTACTTATTTGATCTAAAGCCTTGGTTTCCTAATTTGTACAAAGAAGCAGCCGGACTAGAATGTAAGCATCTTGTAAACTGACATGGGAGAAGTATCTATAGTGCTGGATTAGATACCAGTCTGCACCAGAAGCAATCTTCATGTTCCCTCTACAGTAGTCCTTTTCAAGAGTAACTAGTTGGCTGACTTGCCATTATTGCCATCCTTCAATAAGAGAAAGAGTGTAAAGATTCAGTCCTCTTGTGGTGATCAAATAGAAGAGCACTAGATTAGTATGCTGAAGACCCACTCTGGGTCCTAATTATGCGTGTCATACATGGACATGTGATCATCTGGAAATTGCCTTTGCTAGGCTGGTCAGGACAATGCATGATGCTTTCCAAGGTGCCTAAAATACACTGCATCCTATTATAAAGGAAAGCCATTATATTGAATTGGAGTAATCAAAATATTTTAAAGAAGCTTACCAACCCATGGTAAGAAGGCTTTATTTAATATAGCTCTTTATTTGATCAATGAAGATGATGTTCAAAGATATTTAAATAAGGTACTTGATCTAATCTAGTATTGATTCACTTCATCACCACAAGGGGGATTCTTTTCTTTCTCTTACTGAACAGTGAAAGTACAAGTATGGCAAAATCATGTCTATAGACTACTGTGAACTCTTTGAGAAGGTATAAGTTTCAAAACATAATGGATAAGGGGGAAGGCTACCCTATGTAAGTTGTGTACTATTCTTTTTATTGATGTGGGAGGGGGAATAGATGCAATGGAAGATGCAACGGAGGAATAGAACAATTGAAGGAACAGGATCATAGAGAAAGCAACAAAGGATGGAATCATTTCATTAAAAGTATCATAAAGTCATAGATTTGGAAGGGATTTTTGAGGTCATGTAGTTCAACTTCCTCATTTTACAGATGAGGAAACTGAGGTGCTTAAAGAGGTTAAGAGATGTGTCTAAGATCTGGGACAAGGGGCAAAAAAGAAGAAAATAAATAGTGTTGAAGTGATTCTCAGGTGGAAAATTGGAAAAAATGAAGTTTGGTTTTTTTGTTTTTGTTTTTGTTTTTTTGCAATTTGGGAAAACAAAGTTACTCAGGTGATTTCATCTCTTACTTTATGAGAATATTGAGGCCATTTAGGATGAGCTCCATCTTCTAACCATCTTTTTATCTCACAACCTTCTGACATTTTTCCCCAGGCTCTATAATGGAGTTGCCAATATCTCTTCATATGATCTTGATCTCATTTCCTGTCTTTTTATTCAACAGATTCCCCTCTCGATGACTTCTCCCCCTATTCTCTAATCTTCAACATCTACCCCTGTACGGGAACTTTTCCTATTTTCATCAAACAGAACAGTTTCCCCATCTTAAAAATCCAAAATCCAAACCAAAATTTTTTCACTATATTCTACCCCAACTATCCCCCAAGCCACAATCCAACATAGTCCATACTTTTATCAATTCAATTGTTACTTAAAATTGTTTCCATATCATCTCCTCAATCTAAATATTATCTGTATTAGTCTTTTTTTTGACCTTTAGTTCCATATCAACAACTGGTTAGTAGACATTTAAAACTGCATCCTATAGACATCCCACTTCAATATATCCAAGCTAGAGTTCATGATCTTCTTTCTCTTCTAATACCTGTCTCTCTTTTTATTGAGGGTATCCTCATCTTCACAGTCACCCAGCTTTGAAATTTCAGTTTATTTTCAATTCCTTTGCTATATGGGAGCCACCTGCCAGTGACTGCTGGAGGTCTAACTTAGACCTGTAGAATGGATCTCTTCATGTGAGAGGATGATAATGATACAAAGAGACAGAGAGGCAGTTGCTGTTCTCTGAACTCTCAATTGAGAGGCATCTGCATTGTCTGACGTCTCTCCTCTTCCCTCTGCCTCCAATTTATCTCATTCCCAATCCACAAGGAACACCTGCATCAGCAAAGTCTGCTTTGCAACTCCTTCAAGTGTTATGATCCACAATCTTGAGGCTCTCGGAGAATTGACCTGGCCCTTCTCTTAGGCATGGTCCTTAACAAATTCCTAACACTCACCGGCATATCTGATCAGCTGTCAAATCTTGATCTTTTTTTCACTCAGTCATCATTCTATTTCAGGACTTCAGTGCTTCTAATCTCTAGGTTAGTACCAGACTCAGCAAATTCTGGGGGTTCCCTATTACCTCTAGGATCAAATATATGCTCTTTCATGTGGTCTTAAAGCCCTCCATAATATGGACTTATTCTAGATCGCCAGCACTCTTATATATTACTTACCTTTTTTCCAAGTTTACTTTTTATCTCTTTTACATGAACTGCGTATATTATACCTACAGACTAAATGGATGTCTCCCCATTAGAATGTAAACAGTTACAGTCAAATATTGTTTAGTTTTTGTTCTTATAAACCCAGGACCTTATTACAGTATATGACACACAATAGGTCCTTAATAAATGGCTGCATACTTGCTTGTTTGTGGCACTTTCACATTCCCTTTCTCATGTTATACAGAATAGGTCCTGTGTGATGGATCAGGCAAAGATTATCCTATCATTCTGCAGATAAGGGAAGTAAGAAGCAGAAATGGCAACTGCCTTGCCTAAGCCTGCACAATTGGTTATTGAGTAGGTCAGGACTAGATTCTAACTCTTTCGATACTCAGTCCCACTGGGGTATAATTTTTCTTGCAATCTCTGTGCAGTTCTCTAGTTTCAATTTTCCCCTTAACTCACTTATAATATTCTATGGGAAGGTATAACAATGACAACAACATTTTAAAGTCCTCAAACATATATAATAATACTGTGAAATGTAATTAAACATAATTGCAAATGTATACAAGGGAAAATGTTTGGGCATCAAGAATCCTATAGAAACAAACCCTAGTTTTTATAAAGTTTTTTACATCAGAACCTCTAGACTGATCATTCTCATTTCTGTGCTTGGTCAGTTTGTGTTAGGGTCAGCTGACCTTTAGCTCCCAAAGTCTCTTGACTTCCAATACAGGTACATCAAAGAGAGGAGGGAATGGTTTGGAAGATATTGTCCGAGATGGAGATGTCACCCTGGGGCCAATCATCATTTAACTCTTAGAAATATACTGATCCAACTATATACCTTAGGGCTTCTACAAATCTGTGGCCTTGTCTGTTCTTGAAGATCATAATTAATGTGGTCACTGTTCTTGGGGAAGGGGAAAATAATATGTTTTGAGAAAAAAATTGAGCATGTCTTGTTGAAGCTATGTAAAAGGCTAGTTGAGGTTGAGTTATCTATGATATAATAGTTATGTTGAAAATAGATAAACTTGAATATGAATGCATTAACACAAGTAACTCTGAATGGACCAGGGCTGTATAAGCAATGCATAAACTACTTCAAGTATTATTTTAAAAATATTTTTGGAAATGCTTTCTTCAACAGTAATTTAGTAATTATCTCTGTGACCATATGACTTAATTAAAACCTAAAACAGTTAAAAACCCTCATTTATTAGAACACACACACATACATACATATATATACACAAAGACTTCAGGAAGTTTGTATTCTATAGAGCTCAGAACACAAGTTTTCTTCAGGAGTATACTACACCATGGAGACAATAAAAACACACAGGAAAAACTAATGAGGATGCTAAATTTCTGGGCCATATATGCTACTCTGACACTCTTATCCAATGCACTCACATCAATACCAGCATAGAAGTTCAATCTCTTTCTATTTTTACATGTTGCCTATGGGCAGCCTCAAGGAGAGAGAGAAACTGCTGCCCTCATCAGGACTTGTAGTGACAGTTGCTACTTTCCTTCTCTCAGAACTCAGCTCTCTGCTCCCTCCCTCCCATGACAGTCAATACATTAGACCAAGGCTTCTTAAACTTTTTACGCTTATGATCCTTTTTCTTCTTAGAAATTTTTACATGACACTACGTATATAGGTATATAAAATAGTTTGCAAAGTAAACATTTTCAGATAATAAACCATAATTTTGCTACTCCCACATTCAAAAATGACACCCCATATGGGGTCACCAATCATAGTTTAAGAAACTGGGCCTTAGGATACCCAGATGCAGAACATGTAAACTACTAAATGATAGGCAGGAGAAAACCCTAAGCTTGATGTTTTTCTTAGGTCCCTTCATTCTAGCCTCATTGAGCTCACTGGCTAAAATATTTTTCATTTCAGATAATAAATTCTACCATTTGACTACTCACTTTTTTAAAGCAACTGTGAGTCTCTCAGTGTGCATATATTGTGAGACTCTACATGTGTGTGCACGTGCACATGCAATTCTGAGCAAAATCTCAGACATATGGAAAAGTAAACACAAAAATTTAGCTTTGTTCTTGCCATTCATTTTTCTTACCCCAAACTCAGGGAAAAAAGACTCCTATTGCTCACCAATAACTCCATATAAGCTGAACAAAAGGAAACTTCAAACTTGCTTTATGGCAGGGTCTCCATGGGGACCAGCCTCCTTACTGAGTTTGAAAGAATAAAGGGTATTTTTTAACTTACAAGTGCCTGAAATCATCATGTTTGAGAAGTGTGGTTGGCATTTTCTAAGATTTGAAAAAAGCTAATAAAGCCCAGCTCCTCATAAACTCCATGCAAGAAATGAACGGGAAATTGTTTTTCTGTTGTTGTGATCGTCATTTTTTGCTTACTATGATTTTATAAAATTAATATGAAAGTTTGAGGAAAAGAAAGACTTCACATATAGTAAGTGAATAAACAGGTTTTGTTTCCACAGGCAAATCAAAAGCAAATATGCTAAACAGTTACTTAGAACAGGGCTTCTTAAACTTTTTCTACTCATGAACCTTTTATGCCCAAGGAATTTTCACACAACCCCGGGCATATAGGTATACATTTACTGATAACAAATCATAATTACATGACTCTCATATTCAGTTAAACAACCTCATATGGGGATCTACAATTTAAGATGGTTTGACTTATAACAGAATTCCAAGTCCTGTTTGGGTAATTCTAGTGATCTTTTTCCTTTATTTTGATTTATCTGTTTTGTTTGCTAAATCTAACCATCATTAAATAAATCAGAGATATCGCTTATAGTGCCTATAGTGATAATGGAGCAACAAAAATAAGACCCAAAGGCTATTAAGAGATAAAATTAATAAATGTGTTAGAAGAAAAGAAATCTACCCAGTTCACCTCAGAAGAATAACCTTTTCCCCCCCTTAAGTAGGGGGAAATTTGTATCCCTGGATGGGAACTGAGAGTTGTAGCTCAGGCAAATCAGGATGACAAAAAATAGTCTCCACTTCCAATGATCTATAAACCCCAACTTTCATAAACAGATGGAAAGCTATATAACTAACAGCCCCATACTCTATAAGGAATACTGTATATAAGAATCTCTTTCTTAGTGATATATCTTCAACCAAACTCTATATTAGAATACTAGAACGGCGATCTTCTAACCTCTGCTTAAATACCTCTTTATGCATCTCATGTCATTGCTGGACATCTTAGCTATAAAATTCTTACAATAAGCCAAATTTGTCTTCCATTGACCTATCTAATCTTGCCCACAGAATTTCTAATCCCTCCTTCACATCATAATTCTACAATTATTTAAACATAGATGTCAACCTTCCCTTTGTCTTCTTTTTTTCCAAGTTTAGTATTCTCTTGGATCTTTACATTTTTTCTTTAAAAATTACAAAAATGACTTCCAGATCCCTCACCATCTCAATCACCTTCTCCTGATGACATGCCCATCGCTACCTTCATAAAATGTGATACCAAGAAATTAAAAATAATTAGAACTATGACTTCCATAATTATAGATGCCATACTTCAAATAATGTGCCTATGGACTAAGTTGATTACAGATCTCTCTCACCATAAGACATCAACGTTCTGATGGTTCATGGACCATCTATTCAGATGGCATGTGCCAAATAAAGCATAGCACCCCCACTCATGCTTAAAGCCAGAACCCACACTTCTTAGTCTGGTGCTAGAGCATCTCTAAATTTGACTCCACACTATCTATCCATATTTCTATTTCTATTTCTAAATATATATTTTTCTTGGCAGTGGCCTCTTCACTGATCTCTCATGTATCAAGTTCAAGATAAGCAAAAAATGATCAAGTCATGCTTTCTCATCTAATTGAGAATGTCCTCTACTTTCCTCTCCACCTAATACTCAACCCAGACTTGTAAGCTAATTTGAATTCCCTGTCTTCCATTAAATCTTTCCCATTTATTTTCCTAATTTCTACCTAACTTCACATCACCCTCCTCCCAGACTACCAAATGCTACACATTAACTGTGTCATATATCCTTTATTCTTTCAACTAAACCCTAAATTCCCTCATAGTTCTTTGATAGTAACAACTGGTCTCACATGATTATGGACATTTCTGTGCTATATATATTAACAGAACTTTTGAATTTTGCCACTAACTTTTGGTGGTACCTAAAACAAGTCAAAAACATCTCTGGAATTCAGTTTATAGGGTGGTACAAAGAAAGTACAACAGATTTATAACTAGAGGACCCATGTTCAAGTATAGCTTCTGGGATCTGCTACTTATATCAACCTGGGTAAGTCACTTAAGGACTCTGGACTTCAGTTTCTTCTGGGAAATGTGAGTTGGACTAGATCACCTGAAGGCTTTGCCAGTTCTAAAGCTATAAACCCATGATTCCTTATCCATAAATAGTGAGTTGAAAGGTCCTTTCCTAATATTTCTATAATTTTCATAATTATAATTCTTCTTTAAGCTAAAAATGACTAATAAGACAAAAGCCCACTATTTTATTTCTTACTTGTTGTGAATTTATTTTTGTTACCACCAATGTTACCACCATTATTATTTTTATTATCAATATTATTATTGTTACTTTTACTGCTATTACTACTAATATTACTATTATTGCTGCTATTACTATCACTACTACTACTATTATGACTATCAATAGTCTTTTATGATGATTACCACCAGTCACATGTAGATAGTGCTTTACAGTTTTACAAAGTACTTTCCTAACAACAATACAAATATTATTATTTCAGTTTTACAAATTAGACAAAAATAACAAAAGTAGCAAGAAATGAACATGAGACCAGATGAAATAGGAAGGACTTTGAAAGAAGGGGAATAGAACAAGTATTTATTAAGTGCCTACTGTGTCCATAAGAACTATGCTGAATGCTTTTATAAATTAACATTTTTGACAAAGGTAAAAAGTATCTGTAAAATAGATAGATATGGAGAACAATGCATTTTGAATAAAGCAGATTAAATAATTATGCAACTTTCAACAAGGATGAAAAGTAATTAATTGTATAATGCAAGGAACTATGGCAGCAATTAGTTATTTCAAAGTCCTCAAATTTGACATTCTGCCTTCCAAGGTTATGTATATCCTCCTAATTCTCAAAACTTCAACCCCTTCACAGTAAGTTCTTCATTATGGTCCATGATCATAGGATGCTCCAAGCTCACAGAATGGTAATTAGTGTCACCAAGCCAAATTTAAGTACATTGTAAATTACGTTGCTCTAGCTCTAGGAATTCCTTTTTATTGTCTAATGTTAAATAATAATTGAAAGTGGCTATTTGGAATTGATGTGAATAGGCTAAAGCAGAGAGGTCACTGTATTTATCAGCAGGGGCAGAATAAATAAAAAGTAGGATATAGATGATGAGCCTCAGAAAAGGCTGGAAAAAAAGACAAGAAAGCCTATACTGCCACCTACTGTTTGGCAGAAATGAACGGAGAAAGATCAGCTTTTACCTTTGATTTTTGCTTGAGAGAGAGGAGCCCCTCAGAGACCAACCAAGGGACCTGATATAAGAAAAGTATACGGATCCCAGGCGTGGGGTTTCTGGTTTTGCTTAAAGTTTTTTTTTTACCCCTATCTAGGTAGAGCAGGAGAGGAGAAAGGGAGCTGCCATCAGAAAAGCATGATTATAGTGAACAGTTGTGTGAAGACTGTCCCTCAGGAAGACAGAGGATATCAAGGATCACAGACTAGTTTTAAGATGCCTCAGGCAGGTTCTATATACGAGGTACTTGATGCCCATATGCCTTTCTGCTACAGTTCAGCAAGTTTGTGCTTGCTCGCTCTCAGATGATCACTGTGGGCAGTCACTATATGTGTATCAGCAGAAGAGTATTTCCCATTTGATGGGCGGAAAGTTACATTGTTATTATTTGTATCTTGTCTTCTATTTACTAAATGTTTACAGTAAGAGTTAATGGAGTTTAGCTGGCAAGTTTGTTAAATGGGAAGCACACTGATGGGGGCTCAGAAGCTACACCATACGCTAGTACGAAGGTTATTCCCTCCACTAAGGTTACTCCTGAAACTGAGATTAGTTGTAACAGTGTAGCCCTCATGTTCAGAAACCCCAACTCCAATCCATCAACATGACAGTGTAGGTTGTGCTCAGCCAGTTAGCCCGAGATATAAGAGACAAGAGGGATGTCCCATGTCTGCACTAGGAGTCAAGGTTCATTTAGTCTAACCCATTCTTGAAGATAAATCTTTATAATATCCCTGCAAAATGTTCTTCCAGCTTCCACTTGAAGATCTTTAGTAATGGGGAACTCACTACATTTCACTGGCTTTTCAAATCAGCTCATTTCATTTTTAATTAGTGCTGTTAAGAAGCTTTTCAAAATATTTAAATAATAGCTATTTCGAGGCAATTTCCAACAATTGGTTCTAGTATTGCCCTCTTGTGCCAGGCAAAAATAAGTCATAGTTCTCTTCCATATGAAAATGATTCAATTATTTTGAGTCAGCTATAATGCATTCCTCCCCAACCCCCAAGCAGAGTCTTCTTTTCTCCAGGCTAAACATCTTTCAAACCTGATTTCCTTCACAGTCCTTGTCATCTTCCCCCAGACAAACGTGTTCATATACTAATAGGGCATGGACTTTGAACAAATTAAGCAATTTAGACAATATAGAAGCATTTCCTACAGTTTTGCTTATTAAAGCTTACTCCTTACTCCACTGCCATGAAAGAGTTAGCACCTTTTCAAAATGCTCCCTTCCAAGGAACAAAGTACACAAAGGAAGACCACAGCCAATTATGTTATTGAGCGTTTGGGGGTAAAGGAAAAAAGCACTAGGCTAACAAGTCAAGCATCCTGACTTCAAATACTGGTTCTGCTCCTACTAGTCATGTGGTGACCAGTGACAAGTCAGTCAGTCTCAGCCTCATTTCTCTCATCTGTAAAAGTAGGGAGAGTCACACTTGTACTATCTGCCTCACAGGCTTTGGAAACTTGTAAAGCACCAAACTAATGGGAGCTATTATTAAAAAGGGAAATCCTTCTCCAGCTCCCATGGCTTCTGAATTACAATTCTTCCACAATACTATATTTGCTGCTATTATTGTTTGTTGAGCCAAATTTTCTCAGTTTGCAAATGATTCCCTAGTCATGTGTTAAGCACATTTGAATGCTATGTTAACTCTTAGACAAGGGAGATACTATCCAAGCAAATATCAACTCTGACACAGGAATCATCATAGATCTTATTTACATCATGTTTTAAAGTTTACATGGCATCTTGCTCACAATAACACTGTCTTATTAGTAAATAGAAGTATTTATATATTCTTGTTTAGAGGCAAAAAAAAAATCAAAGTCCCATTACACTTACTGTCTGGAGAAATTATTTCTTCTTTATCTCTGCCTCATAGACTCCCCATTTCCCTCAAAAGCATCTCAAACACTACCTCCTATGGGAAATCCTTGTTGGAAACTGCTAGAACCTTTTGACCTCTACTGTATTTATTCTGAATAATTTATATTTACTGAATGGCTTACTGATTTAACATATATATTTAAATATGTATATATTATATACATTAATAAATTGTTAGTTCCTTGAGAACAGGGACTTTATTTTTTGTTTTTGCAGCTCCATTGCCTGGCACCATGTCAGTATATAGCAGGTACTTAAGAAAAGCTTGTTGATTATTATTCCTTTGGTACCTATCAATCATATGTTGCCTTATATTGTTATTTGCTCTTTTGTTTAAGACCTCTGGATTCTTAAAAAAAGATAAGGTATCTTTAATGTGACAATATTTAAAATAGAAAGCACTAAATACTGATCAAATCTAGAGGTGGCCAAGATTCCATTATATCTCTTATATTGTAACCAGCAGGGGGTGCTGTATGGAAAGGCTGGCTAAATGAAGGAAAACTAGAAGTAAGAGATAACCAACCATTCCTCTCACTTCCAACTGCTGGAATGAAGGTACCAACTCCTCTTTGCAGTTGACCCCTAGTGAAGACTTCTCTATTGTTTTCATTTCACTCTTGTCTGATTCTCTGTAACCCTATTTGGGGTTTTCTTGGCAAAAATACTGGAGTGATTTGCCATTTCTTTTTCCAGCTCATTTTTACAGATGAGAAACTAAGGCAAACGGGGTTAAATGGCTTATAGAAAGTCCTGCAGCTGGTTAAATGTCTAAGGTCTGATTTAAACTCAAGTCTTTCTGTCTCTAGGCCCAGTGCTCTATCTACTGAGCTACCTCATTGCCAATATTCAAACTCTTATTCCCCAGGAGATAATTAGGCTTTTAATTGTCCAAGAAAGAATAAAAATTAGCTACTCTGCCAGAGGCAATTACCTCCAAAAGGCCAAGGAGAATGATTTCAAGTCATAGTGATTAATCTTTTTCTGCTTCAGAGTATCTCAAAACAGTTATTAATAAACAGATCAAAAGCATTAGATTCTCTCATGATTATAGGTCAGAGTCCCAAAGCTAGAATCAAAGTACACAATTATTTTAGGATAACATTCAAACTTCTATACTATTTATTTTTCTGTATTACAATCCATTCACTGATCCTAAGATTTGACCTGACTATGTCAAGAGTACTGTGTGGCAATTGGTGTTATAATCACAGATGAAATGCCTTTCTGAAAACAGCCTAAAACTGCTGCTTTAGGATGTTAGAGCTGGAAGGGATCTTGGAGAATCAGAAAAAATCAAACTGAATTATGGAGTAAGGCGGCCTAAATCTCTCAAAGAGAAAAAATAAATGATTTGTATAGGAGAGGTAAAATTCCATCAAAAGTGATATTAGATTAATGAAATTATTTACTTCATTTAATTATTTCATCCCCACAAGTGTCAAGATGGTCTGTTTCCCTATTACTCTGCTGCTCTATCAGGAATTCTCTGTAAGTCAACACAACAAATATCTTCTCTGGATCATATAATAGCAGCAGTGTGCTGATAAATAATTGATAATCAACTCTCAAAAAAATGTACCCACCATACATTTTTAAAGTTTAATCTTCATTAACATTTACTCTATTACTTTCTTAAATCTAGACAATCACAAGGACTAATAAAGCCCTGCTTTGTAATGTTTGCCTGTTCCCAAAGTGTAAATGTTCACAAAAAAGATTTAACTATTAGTTTCCCCAGCTGGTAGAAGTTAGCTCTAGCTAACCCTGCCTAATAGTCCTTATTTGTGATGAAAAGGTACTTGGTGCCCTTGGTAGAGCAAGTCTCACTTGGAACCCATCAAGTCAGAGTCAAGCATTTAATTAAAAACTGCCCACATGATAGGGATTTCTAGGTGCCAAGTTTACAAGAAAAAAATAAAGCAGTTCCGAACCTCAAAGAGAATGTGTTTTCCCAGGGCTGATAATGTATATGTATGTATAAATGTCACATGTGTGTGTATGTATGCACATACTCTAGATGTAAGCATAAATAACTATGACCTCATATTTAAGGAAGGCACCAGCAGATAGGAGATTAGGAAAGGCTTCAGGTAGAAGGTAGACATGTGAACAGAGTTGTGAAGCAAATTAAGGATTTTAAGAGATGGACAAAGGAAAGGAGTGCATTCTGGGTATGGAGATATCCTGTGTAAAAGCACAGGGAAATGTGATAAGAATTTCATGTTTAAGGAACAAAAAGGTTATATTGGCTCTGCTATAATATGCATGAAGGGAATCATGGGAAATGAAGCTGAAAAACTAATCTAAAGCAGGTTATGAATAACTTTAAATGCCCAAGAGAGGGCTTTTTATCTGACCCTGGAGTTTATAGAGTAAGAAAGTGGAATGGTTAGAGCTCTGCTTTAGAAAAATCTCTTATTCCATATTATATTTGAAATCTACTACAAAGCTAGGCTAGAGGTCTATATAGTTTTTGTGAAGGGATTGAGCATTTGGTTGTAGTAAGAAAGAAAAACGATTTACTATAGTAAAAAAAAATTCTCTCATCAGTTTCATATAAATTATTCCTGATACTTCTTAGCTAGGCCTTATAAGAAGAAAAGTGCTCTGTAATTCCAAGATGATAATATCCCATGGAAGAAAGTGCCATGTGGAGACTTCTCTGATTAGCTCATTGGTTAATAAGGAAAATAGTTTCCTTTGTATTCCTATAGATAGATATTTATTTGAGAACACCAGCTGGTCTCATCTCATCAAACTGGATGTGGAGTCAGTAGACTTGGATTTGACTCTAGGTATTGCCACTTGCTGGGACAGCTAAGTGCAACATATTACACAGAGGGCTGAAGCAGGAGGCAGGAAGTCTTCCTGAGTTCAAATCTGGCCTCAGATACTTTCTAGCTGTATGACACTGGGCAAATCACTTACCATGTTTGCCTCAGTTCCTCATCTGTAAAATGTGCTACAATAGGAAATAGTGAACCACTCTAGTATCTTTGCCCCACTCCCCAGGAAAAAAAAAAAAAACTGGGGCCATGAATCATGTAGACATGACTGAAAAACATTAATGATTGTTAAAGTTGTATGATTATGGGTAAGACCAAATCTCAGTTTCCTAATTTGCAAAATGGAGATAATAACAATGTCTATATGTTCTACCAATGTTGCACATATCTAATGAAAGTATATTCCCGATGTTCACTGTGACCAAAAATACTTCTAATTTCCAATACAAGGAGCCATGGTTTGATGCATCTGGGTTCCCTCCTCCAGGCTACATCATAGCCCTTCAATGCCTGATCTCAGAATTGCTATGAATGAAGAATGTAACCAGCCTATTAGAACATTTCTCTGAGCCTAGCTGGGCTGGAGCTGGAGGACAGACACTGGCTCCTTAACCTGGCCTATATCTGAACTTTTTCAAAGCTTGTTCTGTGAGAGCCCAAAGTCGGCTTTATGCCATAATAAGGACCAAGCTAGGACTTTAGCAGAGACCTAGATAAGTAAATGTATTATCTACTATGTCAGCTTCATTCTATATTTCTCTTCTTGGCTCATTCTATGATGGTCCGGCCAAATTGGCCTTCCTGCTTGTCTTCACACCTGATATTCCATTTCCTGTCTCCAAGCGTAAAATGTACTCTCCTCGCATCTCTCTGATTCTTAGAATTCCTTGTTTCTTTTAAGGCTTAGCTCAGACATCACCTTAGACACAAGTGTTTCCATGATGCTTCCAGATCCCAGTGTCCATCTTCCAAAAATTAACTTCTATTAATTTAGTGTGTATCTTGGAGGAGAGGCGGCAAGGCACAGAAACATAAATAAATACCTTGCCACCAAATCAGAAAGACCTAGATTCAAGTTCTAACCCCTGACCCACACTGACTGTCTGGACTAGGTCAATCTGTTTAACCTCTTGGGATCTCTATTCATTATTGTCTGAAACTTTAAATTACAGACAAGGTGCTGATCACAGAAGTACTAGTAAATGCTTAACAGCCTGTCTCTATAGGAAAACATAATGCATGTCTACATAATTTTAAGTTTAATTTGGAATTTTTTGAATCTAAACAATAAGCAAAACAATAAATCAAGGAGAGAGCAGTAGAGACTTCTTGGCTCACAAATCAATTATAGTTGATTCCATTTCACTCCAGGTAATAATTTTTATTGATGAAGGAAATTCCTCACATGGGAATTCTCTATATGAGTGGAAAGGTGTATTAAATATATTCTGTTAGTTAATTTAGATACATGTCACTTCTTCCAATGGTATGTAAGTTCCATGAAGGTACAGATTGTTTTATTTTTATCTGTCTCCACAGTACTTAATAAATGCTAGTTAATTAATATTGTTCTTTACATTATTGTTGTTGCCATAACAGGAAGTGTGCCTTACCTTCAAATGAATCCCAAACTCATTCCTAAGTGTCCTATCCAATAGTCTACTACAAATATAATTTGTGGAATTGTAGTGGCTCTTAAAGAAACCATGGCACACAATTTTTCCAAGATTAGGGGAATAACAGAGGGCTATAGAAGCTTCACTGTAAAATCCTTACTGATGGGGATTTACATTAATATTCAATCTCTATTCCCTTTGGGAAACTTTGCTTCCATTCATTTTATCTGTTGTATAAAATTTCAATTTGAAATGCTAACACTGAGGAACTCAACCTGCATCTTGGTAGCTTGAGAGTGGAGGAAAGGGAAAAAATATGCAGAATATGTGAGAGCATAGGACAGCTTGAGAGGGTCAATGGAGAAGTTTGGCCAGCCAACAAGAATGAGAGTTAAAGGAATGGGCAGATAGTTGGGGGAGGGCTAATAGCTACTATTTCAAGAATTGTAGAGGGAAGATAGGGTTGAAAGTCTGAGATCATGCAGTTGTGTTGTTGGATTGGTGATTATTATGTTTTGGTTTTTTTTGTTTGACCCTTCTCTCCCCAAACCCGCTGGGAATCTCAAAAGCTATATGACTATTCTCTGGCTATTTTTCCTACTAACTTCCCAGAAAATAAACATGGAAAAAGATCTGCTGATGACAGGCCACAGGCCACTGGACTTCAGCTGCTACAACTCTCAGGAAGACTGGGGAAAGAAATAAGACTAACTGCACTGGTAGCTCAGTAAGTCCCACCTTTCAGGAAAGGCAGATGGGCAGATACAAGCCAAAAGCAAAGATACAAAAAAAATTACATATTGTATCCTGTGAAGATTTCAGATTCTTTTAACCAAAAGGAGAAGCCCCAAACTATGTGGAACCAGGGGTTTCATTATTTTAAGAACTCTGAATTGCCACCACCCCTCAAGTTTAAGGCAAACATGCACACTTCAGCCCTAGAGAGTATGTGGTGGGGGAAGCTCTTTCCTTAGGGTCGACTGAAAAGCAATGCCATGCATTTTCAATAGCTGACATGAAATTCAATTTGATGCAGAATAGTCCATGCAGATTTTTCTAAGTTATTTTTATATTAAAGCATTCTTGAAAATTTTCTCCCCAGATTTAGGTTTAAAAGTTTCCCAGACTTAGTAAGTAATTGTAACAGTAACGAGTCCTTAGGTTTTAATTCTGCCTGCTCCAGATGTTAACATGCAGACTGTTTGCTTTTCATTCTCCATCCCTATGCATTTCACTATAAATCAGTACATTTGTAAATGGTTTGGTTTAAAAAAAAAAAGCAAGCAGAATTCAGGCAGACTAGTGGTTCAGGAACTCACCTGATTTGCCAATCTGACCTACTTGCTTGCTAGAGATGATGAGGTGGACAGAACTGTTCTTTTCCCCACTGAGAACCATGCCGGGCCTTCCTGTAACTTCTAGGAGGAATAAGTAGTACAGGAAAGCCTACATTTGGGGCTTGCTGGGTGTGGTCCCTAAGGCAAGGTACAGCATTGGTGGTCCACTGTGCAAAAAAGAAATGCACTGGCAGGCTTGGTTGCTACAGAATCACAAAGTAGTTTCTGGCTTTTTTTTTTTGCATCAGGCCAGGGAATGAGCTCCATCCTGTATAATAACATAACCAAACAATAGTTAGAGAAACTTGGCTTGCACATCCAAGCTAATAAAGTAATGGGCTGATATAGTGTATTAATAAGAACCTGAATTTTATACCCAGCTGGCAAGCAGCTGGATGACAGCTGGGAGATCTGAGATTATTCCCCAACAGATAACAGGCAATCTTGCTCTAGGGGTTACTAATATCATCATTCAAGATCTTTAGCAGCTGAAGGAGAAAAGTTAGGACTTCAGTCAATCTTCCCTCTTGATTTCTGACAGCTGGATTCAATCTACAGCTGGTAAAAAACTTGTGTAATGACCACGGATAGGTTTTGTCCCTCACTCTGGAATACCTAAAGAGTAGTTAGGGTCTCGGGGTTTCTCTCCCACCAATAAGGGGGCTGGAAGGCAGCCACAGGATGTGGGCTCAATTCCCAGCTGGCATGGAACTTGGAAGATAACCATGACGTCTGGGTCCAATATCTAACCGCTAAGGAGCTTGGCTCTCAGCCTTGTTGTGTGGAATCAATCTCCAATTGATAGAATGCTTCGATAACAAGCAAGCAGCATGGGTTAAATGTAGAAATTGAAAAAAACTTAGATAAAAGTCCTCAAGACCTAGAGTTTGGTCCCCAAATGACAAAGAGCTTGGATGACATTTGGGAATGGGTTTAATCCTCAAATGGCAAGAAGTCTGGATGACAGGAGTGAGATCTGGGTTCAATCTCTTGTCATTAAAAAGCTTGGAAGACCCATACGGGGATCTGGTTTCAATCGTCAGATGGTAAAGAGTTCAAATGACAACAATGGTTTCTGGGTTCAAGTGAAAGCTGACAAACAGCTTGAACTAAACTGCAAGATCTGGGTTCAATCTCAAAATGGTAAAAAGTTTAGAAAATTGTCAGGAAGAGGGAGCTGGATTTGATGAATCCCCAAAGTCTAAGTAAGACCACTGGGATGGTCTGGACTAGAGAGAGCTCATGATGTAGGCCCAAGTGGCTAGGACTTTTGATGGTGTCCATGAAGTTTAAACTCTGTCTTGGAGTTAGGATACATCTCTACCACAGAGTTGAGACTTAATCCTTAGCTACTGTTGAAGGAATCTTGAATGACAGCCATGGGATACGTGTCCTATTCCCAATTTTGCTGTTTGTTTTCTAGGACTGAAAGGAAAATGGTTACTTAAGAGCTAGGTCATGGGCTAATGTTCAGGAGAATATTATATGACTTCTCTGTACTCATAACTATGGAGGAGACTCTATACACCAGGCCTGGGAATGTGATTCCTGAAATAATGTAAGTTCTTTTTTGCCAGGGTTTTTGCTGACAGAAAGACTGTTTTATATGACTATGAGAGCAGATGTCTGAGAAGTACTGAAATCTACTATGCGTGCTCCTAAGAGAGGCGACAGCTGGTACTGATGCAGAAGGCCTTGTTCCTACTTTTACACAGTTTCACTAAAACACTTCTCTCTGATTATCCTGATTTATCAACAAACAGCAGTTTCTGGAACCTCTTAAAAGCATTCCCAAATAGGCAAGAGGCAGACAATTCTCCAAACACCTCACAATCTATGAGCTGCTCAGCAAAGAGATAAAAATGGAACTGAATTCCTTCATGAAGAGTCAAATACCAGCTCGTGAATTCCAGAGGAGCTTTCTTCCCATAGATCTGCCCTCTAACTTGGCAACTCGTGCCGTACACACCAAGGATGGCCTACCTATATAATAATTTTACAAGATGGCAGCTCTGACAAAGGAAGCATAGGATGGTGGGAAGGGTGCTGGATTTGAAGTCAGAAGACTGCTTCTGTAACTTATGCATAGGCAAGTCACTGAGACTCTTTGAGTCTGTTTATCCCTAAAGTGAGAGGGTGGTTAAGATAATCTCTAAAGTTCTACTGCTATGATCCTATAACTGGGTCTGACTGAAGAATAGTCTGAATGAGATCCCCTAAAAAATCTATTAGGTTTTTAGAAAAGGTCTTGTTTAAAAGCACTGACCTATTATTGACAAAAGAAAGCTATCAAATTAATCTTAATCAAACACAGAAAATATAAAAATGAAGGTACTAGCTGTCCATTCTACCTTTAATTTATTGTTTTTACTAACCTCTAAGTATTTGTTCTGGGCTAGAAAAACATAAACTGAAAGGAACTTTATAGACTATTGAATTCCAAACACTTTATTTTGCAAGTAGGGGAACTGAGGCCCAGAGAGAGACTAAATTACTTTCTCAGAGTTAAATGGATCATAAGTATTTGAGGTGATTCAAAATCATGCCTTCTTGACTCCATCTACTGTATTCATTTACCCCCACTGTCTTAAAGTATCCTCAGAACCTTTTCCTGAGAAAATTGCCTTACTTCAAGGTCTGATTTCTAATTCCAAAATGTTTTGGAATTTAATTAAATTAATAAAACATCAGTTGTGGAAAGCAACCTTAATAGGGAATCCTTTTTGAGGAGGGAGGATTTTGACCAATACACCTTTGCAATCATTGGAAAAAAATAATCAGAATTTAACTTAGCATGAAACTCAGAGTCCATCCTAGGTTTAACATATTGCTAAGCAAAAATTACCTATAAAATTGAGGTTCTTAGTTTTTTATGTTGTGGATGCCCTTGATAATGTCTGGTGAAATCTAAAGATATATTCCCAGAATAATGTTCTAAATGCATAACACCAAAATACTTAAGATTGCAAAAGGAACCAATTATATTGAAATATAATTATAAGTTATATATGTTATCATATAATAATGTTATGTATTATTAAAAAAAACAAATTGCTAGATGTTTTATTAAGAATCAAGGACACAGCTAATAAGTTGCCCTCCAGCTTTTGTTTGAGCAGCATTTCAATATAATGCATTCTTCTCTTCTCAAAATGATAACTGGCTCCCCCTGACTCCAAGTTAAGGTCTGACTCTAGCTATTCCACCTAATTTGCCCACTGGAACCATGCAGAACAAATCCAATCCCTCCTCCATGGAAAGTCTTCCTCATTCTTGAATCATTTTTCTTCATACTAAACACTTCCAATTCCTTCAAATGATGTTCATAACATGTGATCAAGTTCATCACCATGTACATTTCCTACCACTAGACTCTCTCTAGTTGATCAATCACTAGCTTTTGAAAAATGTGACTACAAGCAGAGTTCAAATTTCTTCTAATCAGATTAAATACACAAGAATAGGTTCCTTCTTTGTCCTGAAAGTTACGCTTTTCTTGATCCATTCTAAAGTTAGCTTTCTGGACTAACATCATATTATGAGTTATAGTGAACTTGTGGCCACTAAAATCCCCAGATTTTTTTTGAGGAGATTGTTAGCTAACCATACCATCCCATCTTGAACATGAAATTTAATTTTTGAACCCCAATATAAAAATTAACATTTATTCCTATAAAATTTAATTTTACTCAATTTGACCCAAAGTTCTTTTTGAATCATGATTTTGTCAACAATACGGCAATAAGATCATCAATTTAGGACTAGAAGGGATCTGAACAACCATTTACTTCAATCCTTATTTTAGCTTAACTCAGTCCCAAGCATTTTATAGTTAAACTGAAACCTTAAGTCTGGTCCAAGATCACAAAGCTAGCTACAAAGTGTGAGTTGCAATCAGATCTTTCTAACTTAGTATCCTATCTATAAATTGACTAAATATTATATGTGTGCTTTTATTCAAGAAATTAATGAAAATCTTAAATCTCTAGGCATGCAAGATCTATAGCAGTTAGCTTGCTTATGTTCTCCTAGGGAGAGTTTCCAGGCTTTCCAGGGCAGCCAATTGATCAAGGTGCAAAGACTCATATTCCACAGCAGTCAACTTAGTTTCACTTTCCCCTTTCTACCATGTCTAGCTATATATAAATCCTGAAATCCTGGGACTTCATCCTCATGCTGAGTCTCTATGAACAATGATGACCTGCCTAAACTCATTTATCAATGTACTTCTTTCTCTATCATAACCCCCTCATCCAAGTCAACCCTTGAGCTACCATTACTCAAACACTATTATGTCCTCTATAGATTACTCTATTATTCCTATCCGCCTCAAAACAACTCCTCCAATATATTGCTCTAAATCTATTCACCTTTTCCACTGTGCTCTCTGGGATGCTTGTTCCATAAGCAACAAATAAGCATTCATCTTAAATCTTTAGCTTTCTTACTTTTTTCCTCTTCTTGCTCTCACTGAAACCTGGTTCTCTCCTGATGACACAAAATACCCTAGCTACCCTTTGCAACAGCAACTGTTATCTTCACTTTCTCTCTTTACCTCTTCCCCAATTCATCTATTTTAGAGACTATATTTCTTTATCTCTATCTATTCATTTATCTATCATGACTTCACAAAAGAAGTTGTAGAATTGTCAATCACCCCACATCCTACCGTCTTCTTCCCTATAGAAAATATAAAATATCTACATTGTATAAGTACACTAGTAATTATACTGGTGGTGTACACATTTACTCCCAGGAAAATATAACTAATCTTCATAAAGGCAAAGAATATCTCATTTTTGACTTTGAATCCCCAATGTTCAACACAGTGCCCAACACAAAGTAGGCCCTTAATAACTATTTTTTGAATTGATCTGAATTTAATAAACTATCATGGGATTTAAAAGAAGATAATGGAGGATCAGGAAAGGCATTATAAGCATAGTGAATAGTATGGACAAACAAGAATAAAGGTATAGAGTTCTGGTGAGTATTAAGATACTCTATCAGGGTAGGATCATCAGAGAATCATAGATTTAGAATTGGGCATGACTTTCGAGGCAACTTGAATCCATTTCATACATGAGAAAACTGAAACAAAACCAGGTTAACCTGATTCTGAGCACAGAACTAAGGATCTTAAAAGTATCTGAGTTAAAATATGGGTTCAGGTCTTCTTAATTCCTAGTTTATTCTTCTATTCCCCTAATCTACTCCTTTCCACCACTGTCCCACCTGCCAGTAACTTCATGTGCCAATGTACTAACTGCTAATGATAGACAGTTCTATTAATGAGCACAGTTGGGCATGTTATTAATTAGGCATCCACTCAAATTTCCATCCTGCCATGAAAGAAGGGGATGATATAATTCAGTATATGTTTAAAATTCATAGACCATCTAGAGAAGTTAATGGGAAAATGTAATTGATCAGGTCTAGAAATGGGATGGTGCAAAGTATGTGATTTAAATTTTAGCCCAATGCTTTTTCACTAATGTAAGTAATGGACCATATTAAGAACATTCACTTCATTGTACTAAGTATAATTAAAATACTGAAATATTTTAAATTAAAGGCAAAAACCTATATCTGTGCAGCATTAAAGCTAAAAATTTAAATACAAAAATTCAGAGATAGAAGATATTTCCATAATGGATGACTGCTATTCCAAGACATACAGAACTGCTATAGAATTTGATATTAGTGGTAAGGCTATAAACTGTGACAAAATTTACAAAGCCCTTTTTACACAAAGTATTTCATCATTATTTGGTAGCTAACAATGCCTTGGCGAGGTGGGAAGTCTAGGAATAGTTCAAAAAGAAACAAAGATCACATTAGAGGGCTAGGGACACAGATGGCACCTGCCTAGGGAACACTGGTATAGTTATGACCATGATTGTTTTTTGGTGGGGCAATCAGGTTAAGTGATTTGCTCATGTTCAAAGAGCTAGAAAAAGTCAAATATCTGAGGTCAAATTTGAACTCAGGACCTCCTGACTCCACCCCAGCCTTCAGATGTCCATGAATGTTTATTCAAGAAGTGTTAGGGGTGAGGAAGAGTAGGAAATCATCTATCTATAGATTCTCTTTTAGCTTTCCAAATCTATGCTTCCATGTATTGCCTATATAATAACTACAGTGCTCAAAAATAATAGAAACAATAATAATAATAGGTATTATTTATATAACACATAACAATAATGATAAGGCTTTTAACATTTAAATAAGGCTTGTTAAGTCCCATGCTCTGTGCCTTTTAAGCACTTCACAAATATTATTTTATTTGATCCTCACATCCTTTCTTCTCAGAGGTAGGTGCTCTGATTATCCACATTTCACAGATAAGGAAATAAAGGCAAAGAGGTTAAGTGACTCATCCAAAGTGACACATTTAATAAATATCTAAGACTACATTTAAACTTAGATCTTTCTGACTCCATGCCTTGCTGTGCCATCAACTCTACTTGTGATCCACCCCCGTTTTTAAAATATTCTCTTTTATTGTTTTTTTTTTTCATTCATCAAAACCTGTCACAGCTACAAAACTTAAGGAAATAAGAATACAATGTCTACAAAGATCTCCCGCTCTGCTATTTCCTAAGGGCTTAAACCTCCAATCCTGGGTACACATCCCAATTTCCCATCCTGCCAGCAATAAATAGACACAACTGTGATTGAACGAAAGTTTACATAACTCTACTGTGGCTGATGATGGGCTGAGGCCAGCCTGGACTCTCAAGAGCCAATTGTTAAAATTTTAGTGTGAACATTTACATCTTGGAAATCAATCAGCAAATGCGAAAAGTTGGAGCTTTTTTAACTGCCTTGTTGATAATCTAGATTTAAGAAAATGCAGACAATTTTAACAATATTGACTAAATTTAAAAGAATATAATGCATTCATTTTTCTCTGAAAGGCTGGTTATCCAACATTTATCAGTATATCCCTAACCATGGCCCTCTTGTTTTTTCTAAGGGCCTGGTATAATTTTGTTTCCTTTTTAAAATCCTCTAGCCATCCATATTCCTGATGAAGATGCCTTCCCCTACTATAATCAACTCTCTCCATTCAAAAAACTAGAAAAGAAAAAGAATAAAGATGTTTCTCTTTAGCTATAGCATCTATGTTTTTTTTTTGTTTGTTTGTTTGTTTTGTTTTGTTTTTAGTGTGCCTGTAAACTTTCAATTCTTATTTCTGGATCATGATAGAATTATGAGATCATACATGGAAAGCTGAGAAAATTCCTTAAAGTTCATCTAATTAAACCCTTTTATTTCACAGATGAAGAAACTGAGACCCAGAGAGATTAAGTAATTTGTCCATGATCACACAGCAAAAAGGTAAGCCATAAAAAATGCTCTGAGACACCAAGCCAAGGCTACATCTAATCTTTTGCTACTAACGCTCACTAGTAAAATATATCTCCTTCCTGGTTGTCTATAGATTGTTTTCCTTAGTCAATATTTTGGAGAAAACTCATCTTCCTTGATCAACTCAATGACTTTTCATAAGTGGCACAAAACAACCCAAACCCATACTGCTCAGGTATATTATAAATGCTACATTATATACAGTTTTCTACTATTTAAAATATACATAACAAACCATTTAAGTTTAACTGTTGGAAACTATGGCTTTGGAAATGGAAAGCGTCTTCAAGAACATTTTAGCTAACTCCCTCATTTTCTTAGCAATAGAGGCCCCAAAGAATGAAAAAGCCAAAAGTCACATACAAATAATAAAAAACAATCAGGATTTGAACCCATGTCCTTTGACATTAAATCCTATTGTCTTTCTTCTAGACTCTATTCAATTCAAGGAATACGGGATCAAGCTTATGTAAAAGAGAACATTTTTACTGAATGCCAAGAAAACTAAATCTTTTAAGCAAAAGAAATGATGAGAGAGCACATTTCAGGTTTTGTGGACACATCCTAGGTAAAATCATTGGCTTGGGAGATATAATATACACATCTATATGTACATATTTACACATATAAATTATATATATATAATTCATGTAAATATATATTATATACAATATACATCTATAACATATTATATGTATAATATACATAAATATACATAACATATTATGCATCCATACACACACATGTGGAGCAGAACAAAAAGACGCCATGCTACAATTTGATTAGAACATAGAGACTGTGAAAGGGAACGCTTTGTGATAAATTTGGAAATATAGGTCAGGGACAAATTGTATAATATTTCAAAGAGAAGATTTTCTATATTTTAAACTAGAGGCAATAGGGAACCCTTGAAGGTAACCTGTGTTCTAGGAATATCAGTTTGGCAGCCACATAAAGAACAAACTAGAGAGGAGAGAGACAGATGGTAGATAGATGAATTTGGAAACTCTTGTAATAATCCATGCAAAAAGTGATAAGGGTTTCAATGTATTAAAAATGGAAAGGTGGCCGACATGAGGAATATTGTGTAAGTAGAGTTGCCTAGATTTGGAAACTGATTCAATATTGGGGAGGAAGGAGTGAGAAGGAAAAAAAAGTTTAAGATTACTCCAAGATTGTTGATGTGGGAGAGTGGAAAGATGGTGGTAATCTTAATAGAAATAAAAAAATATTAAGAGGATGAATGGAATTAGGAAAAATATGAATTTTGTTTTCAGTTTAAAGCACCATGGCAATATCCAACTAGACACCTTCAGCAGGAAGTCTCAAGTCTAATGATACTTTCAATGAACAATTACTTACTGGGTATTGATATATATAAATTAGCAAATTCTTCAACAAACAATGATGAAACTTCTCCTAGTACAAGGCCACACATATGTTAAATACTAAGAGATAACATAGCTCATAGGATTTCAGGTCTACAACTAAAAGAGACCTCACAGAAGGATAATGAAGGCAGAAACCTTGCCCTCATGGAGTCTGCAGTCCAGCAGGGGAGCTAGGCTAATACATATCTATCAGAACAGATTAGAAGGATGCAAAGGAAGAATCCAAACAGAATGCTTTGACTGGTTGAAGGAAATGTTACATATAGTGGGAGAGGATGATTTTGGAGATTTATTTCTCTAGTCAGAAATAGAATCGAAGTTGAGGAGAGGAAAATGTAGGAGGTTGCTTCTGTTTTATCTAGCAATAAAAATTATCATCAAACTAGAAGTGATCCAACAGGCAGCTGAAGAGAGACAGGTGAGCTGATAACCACAGAGCACCTAGCTGCTTGAAATGAGTTCATTTTTTTTAAAACCAGATGAATTACATCCCAGGATGTGGGAAGAATCTGCAGGTGTGATCTCAGCACCACTGACAGTAATTTTTGAGAAATCATGGACAACGGGGCTAGGAGACTGGAAATGAGCAAATGTTCTCTGTCAGCTCTGCAAACACTGTGGCTGACAACAAGGAAAAGGCTCCTGTGCCAACACACAGATATAAACAGCACCATGTGTACTTGGCAAAACCCATGCCCACCATGATAGTATGGTCAGGGGAGTCAGGTGTCAAATACTTTGGGACCAAGAAGGTGCAAACAGGCAGGCCCTAGAGGGGATGAAAGGTAGCAGCTGAGATAATGCAGCTGGGGTGTGTTCTCATCAACTGACGAGCTTCCCCTCTCCCCCCACCCCAACATTGAAGTTTAGCCTATGAGAACCAGCTGACACTGGTGATCTGAGACCAGCCGCTTTCCTAACTCAGACAAGTTCTTGGAGCAGAAACCAAGCAGTTGGGGCAGGTGTGAAGCTGAAACTTAAACATGGCCATATAACCCAGGGAATTCTCTGCCTGTGTATGTTAGGATCTGTAATAGTCCAAAAATCTTTTTTGTTTTCTGTTTCTCCACAGAACTCCATGGCTGGCTGCCTCTGTTTTGCATCCATCCTTTCTTGCTTAATACTTCCACCCTTTCCTTGTCTAGAAACATCCATGCCCCGATTTTGAATAGCTAAGACTCCCCACTCATCACCTTGTCTGTGGTAGCTGAGATGGGAAAACCACTCAAATAGAACCCTTTCCACTCTATTAAACCTTTAATCTTCAGGACCATCAAGAAAAGGCCAGGTATGGAGAACCCAGTATCTCATTCAATGAGGATAAAAAAACAGAACTGGTGAAGCTAAATGTTTTCTAAGTCCAAAGATAGAGCCTGAAGGATTACTGTTGACCACTCTACTTCTTCCTTCTTCAGTGACCTGAAGACAATGACATCGATGCCCAGTAACCTCTCTTGATGTATTCTTCCTTTATTGCCCTGACCTCTCTGTTCTCACCTGCACATAGAAATTTTAAGTCTTGGGCCTCCTTTTCTGTGTCACTGATTTCCATGATATTGGTCTTAAAATTTTGTGAGACTGCTTCTAAAAATCTAATAATTGGTAGAATTGGGACAAATATCACACCTTTTTAATTTTAGTACTTAATAATTTTAAGAATGTATTTATTGAATAAATATGTAACCTAAGTTACAAAATTTTGCAGCTTAGTAAGGATTCCAAAATAGTGGAGAGAATGTATGCCCCCTGTGTGTCTATGTGAGGCACAGAGATGGTACAAGAGTCACTTTGTTCTTTCCTCCTAGAAGAACTGTTCTGAGAGATATTGATTTATCTTGGGAAAAGATAGACTCCTCCAAATATCCCTGATCATTAGCCTGATTTCCTTAGAAACTTCAGTGAATATCTCCTTAGATGAGATTGGGCTTTTAAGTTGAGCTGTCATGGACATGTTGAAGGATTAGATCCTTCACAGAATGGTGTCTTCCCAAAAAATGCAAGAAGGAATATGGAAAAATTAGATATTAATGCACTACTGGTAGAGTTGTTAACTAGTCCAACCATTCTGGAGAACAATTTGGAATTATGCCCAATGGATTACAAAATTATACCTACCCAGCAATATCATTATTAGGTTTACACTCCATAGAGATCAAAGAAAAGGAAAAAGGAACTATTTGTAAAATAACGGTGGTAAAATTTGTGGAAAAAAGGATTAGAAACTGAGGGATGCTCATCAACTGGGAAATGGCTGAACAAGTTATGACATATTATGTTGATTGAATATAATTGTGCTATTAAAAATGATGAGGGGAATAGTTTCAGAAAAACCTGGAAAGACTTATGTAAACTGAAACAAAGTTAAATGAGCAGAACCAGGAGAACATTTTACACAGTAAAAGAAACTTTGTAGAATGATCAACTGTGAAAGACCTAAGTACTCTGATCAAGACAATGATCTGAGACAATTCCAAAAGACTCGTGATGAAAAATGCCAACTACTTCCAGAGAGAAAATTGAAAAATTCTGAATTCAGATTGAAGAATATTTCTTACTTTATTTTCATTGTTTTGTTTTATAACATGGTTAAAATGGAAACATATTTTTCATGACCTCACATGTATAATCAAAATCAAATTGCTTGCCTTCTCAAGAAAGGGAGAGAGATGGGAGAAAGGGAGATAATTTAGAACTCAAGTTTTTAAAAATGATTGTTATATTTTTACATATAACTGGGGAATATTTAATGGAATAAATTTTAAAAATTAAAATAAATGGATTCATGACCTAGATACAAAAATTATATTACAAGTAAAGAAAGAGACCTATGAATGAAGGCAGTTCTTAAAGTGATAGAGATGGACATAAACATAAAACAATTTTGATGATGTAAATCTGAAAAAGTTTTGCAAAAACAAAATCAATTTCAACCAAATTAGAACTAAATCAATGAACTAAGAAAAAACTTTGAAGGAAATTTCTTGGGCACAGATCATGCAATTTTAGATATATAAGGAATTTATATAAATGTATGAGAACAGGAATGATTTGACAACAGATATAAAAACCCAAAGGATATGAATAAGTAGTTCTTTAAAGAAGAAAAAATAAGCTTTCAATAACATATGAAAAAATTCCAAATGCTAGTAATAAAATTTAAATAATACTGAAAATCTACTACTTATGAATTAGATTGGCAAAAATATGAAAATAAAATTATTGTAGCAGCTTAG
>NC_133618.1:611954582-612027082 GCF_048593235.1 Sminthopsis crassicaudata
GATTTTTCCTGGATGGAGGCAGACTTTGGGGGCTTGGGCCTGGCAAGTGGGATGGGGTTCCTGTTTTCTATTAAGCAAGATAAGTTTATGGCTCTTTCATTATTCACCATTGGATGGATTTTTGTCATGGCCGAGTCTGCAGGGGAATACGATATTATTATGAGCTTATTGGATAGAAATTTTTGGTCTTGTCTGCACACTGCCTAACTAGAAACCATACTGAGAAGAAGATCCAAGCCAACTTTTGATCATTTAAAAACAGAAGTGAGTGGAAGGCAACTTTTAAAATTCACTGAATGTCTTATCTACTCCCAGGGCTGCTAGAAGGATCAGATAAAAGCACTTTTGAAAAGTATGAAGATTTTACCAGCACAAAGATTATTTTATTAATATACATGGTGCTTTGGAAATCTAAATTGAAACGAATGTGTTAACCACGTCTCTATTTGGATGATTTTAATTTAATCTCTTTTTTATGTAGGTAATGTGAATAGGTATAAATTGTCTGGGTATTGAATTGGGTTATGGCAATATTAGACAACAAGCAGTACTTATCATAGGAGCCAATAAGGAACTGCCCTCAGGTGGATGACCTAAGTAATAGGCAGCAGCTTTCACGTATCAGAGAAAGGGAAGCACAGAAGAATCATACTACCTACAATTTATAAGAAAGAGCTCCCAGATTTCCAGGGCCCTCCATCTAAGGTTGGCATACAGTCATTGAAGAGAAGCAGAAAAACAGGGGACACTGAACTCACTATATATTTGGGTTCTTTAGGATTTTATACTTTGTTCCATAGCAAAGCAAATGTTTCTATACATAATCTCTGAGTTCTTTATACCCAATCTGTTCATAAATTGATAAAATAGTGGATAGAGTGCTGGGCTTGAAAACTTCCAGTTTTGTTGTTATTCAGTTATGTCTGACTCTTCATGACCCCATTTGGAGTTTTCTTGGCAAAGTTTTTACATTTTACAATCTATTTAGCAGATGAGGAAACTGTGGCAAGTGACTTGCTTAGGGTCACATAGCTAGCAAGTATATGAGGCCAGATTTGAACTTATGTCTTTCTGATTTCTGGGTCTGACTCTATCCTTGTTGCCATCTAACAGTCCTGGAGGCTCCTACACTTGGGCTCAAATTCCAAACCTTTCACTAATATCTATGTAATCCAAGAAAATAAGCATAATGGTTATTATTATATATTATTAATATAATATTATATATTATAAGAAAACAACCATTATGCTCCTCAAGCAAAAATCCTAGGATTAGATAATTGCCCTAAATCCAGTATTGCTTCTTCTAACTGGGCTTTTGTATAAACCTGTGCTTTTTCATAAACTGTTAAACCTCAGCTTATGTGAGCTCTCATAGGAGGATTTCCTTAAACCCATTAGTTAGCCTTCTCTTCCTCCTGTACACACTATTTCCATGATAGATTGCAAGCATCTTGATGGCAAATTCTATTTAACATTCATTGTGCTCATGCTTTACAAATATTTTATAAAGCCTTTTAGGCTGGATTTATTTATTTTTTTATATTTTAAAGAATTTTAATTTTAACTTCCAAATTCTCTCCTCCCCAACCCATGGAGGAAGCAAAAAATACGATATTTCTTATATATGTGAAGTCATGTGAAACCTACTTCCATATTAATCATGGTGTGGGGGGGAAGAGAAAATAAGAAAAATAAAGAGGAAAAAATATGCTTCAATCTACACTCTGATTCCAGTTTTCTTTCTGGAAGGGGAGAGCATTTTCCAGTGAGTCCTTTGGAACTGTCATGGATAATTTTCTTGATCAGAGTATCTAAGTCTTTCAAAGTTGATTATTGTTACAATGTTGCTGTTACTATGTACAATGTTCTCCTGGTTCTACTCACTTCAATTTACATCAGTTCATACAAATCCTTCTGTTTTTTTTCTGAAACCACCCCCTTCATCATTTCTTATAACAGAAACGTATTCCATCACAACATAACATAACTTGTACAACCCATTCCCTAATTAATGGCCATGTCCTCCCTGGTTTCTAATTTTTCGCCACCATAAAAAGAACTGCTTGGGGAGGGGGGGTATGCAGAATTGTACAAACAGACCCTTTTGCTTTTTCTTTGATCTCTTTGGGGTTTAATTGGATTTATATAGTAAATCAAAGAGAGGTTGTACTTTGCAAAATTAAAAGAATTCCTCATACTAGGAATTTCCCTATGCTTAACAATAATAATACTACCATAAATTTTTCAAAGCATTTTGAATACCTCATTGAAGTATGGATCCTCTTGACTACGTGTTTATTCTTTTTCACAGTAATATTCAACTTGGATCACAGTCAGTAAGCATCTATAATATGCAGAGCAATTTGACCCTTGAAGGAAATAGCCACTTTGATGAGATCACACAGCCATATGTTTAGAGCACTGTGCTAGTCTCTGGTTGGAAAATGACAAAGATTAGAGAGCAGTTCCTGTTTGTAAAGAGTGAATAATCTATCAGCAGATAAGACACTTAGACAAATAATCATAATGAAAACAAGAACACATGAAAAATATAAAAGAGGCACTCCCCCAAATTGATAATAAGCTCTGATGAAGAAAAGCTCACTCCTGAATGGGGCAAGGCTTCATAGAAGAGGTTACATTAGAGAAGAAGTTGTAGAATTTTCACTGCTTTGAAGTACGAAAGTTCACTAGTAACAGGTTAAGAATTTTCAACACAGAAGTCTACTTCATTGAAGAGTTATGATTTTAGGTGTAGAAAACAAATTATATTCTCCTATACGATTTTCTTGGAATTCAATTTAACAAATATTCATTAAATCACTTACATAACAGAACATACCATGCTAGGTACTTAACGCTGCAAAGATCATGATGATGTAGTCTCTTCCCTCAAAGACCTTACAATCCATTAGGGAATGTACAAAGATAAAATTCAAAATATTGATTATCATTGTTGGCTATGTAATAATAAGAGAATTTGATTAGCATAAACAATAGGAATGTTTTTTTTTTACTAAGTGACTAACTTTAATAAGATCTTTCTTAAAACAATGATACATTGAGGTTTTTTATATGTGTTATATAATTAGAATTATCCTGTTTTCTAGCAACAAACAATTATTACATCACTAAAGAGATGAATATTGTACATAGATGTTAAATTATAATCATTGAGTGAAGTTTAAGAAAATATGCTAATGAACTTTTGAAAATTGGCTTTCCAAGCCTTAGGAATGTGTTTTTTTTTTTTTTAAATCTCATTTTATCTTCACAACAAACAATGAGAAACTGGAACCTAAAGGAATTACTTGACCAGTCAATGTCAACATCAAGATTAGACCTCATCTGTCTGAAAGCAAGTTCTCCTGCCATGTTGTCACCTACATGGGATTGTCATTCTTCTCTATTGTGAACAAGGTTTTTCAGAGCTCATGATTAGGTGAAAAGTAACCTGAAAGTAAATTACAAGTTCATGTCTGTGTGTGATGAGCCTGAAGGAATGTCTCTGCAAACAGGAATGTCTCCACATATCTGCTGCACACGTGTACACCATTTGCGGCATCTGTTATGGGGGTCCTGGGAGTTTGCTCTGGTCTGTTCGATTCTCTGTGGTGTGAACAATGGAAAACTCCGGCATTTTAGTTACATGAGAAAATGTTGAGTCAAGGGCCTGAAAAATCACAGAGTTCTTACAACCCAGGCCCAAGAGAGAGGCTTCAGATAACAAAGCATTTTCCCCACTTTGCTTCCATGTGGGAGGTCAAGGGAGGGCTGCATTGGAGGTGTGTTGTTTTCAATTACAGAATTCACACCGATGAGTCATGTGCATAATTCCACACATATCATCCTGGGCAAGTCAAAGAATTTGTATTTGAAAAAAACAAAATGATCCTAAGAAGGGTTTGGGGGGAGCGTAATGTGGAGAGAGGGAGCTTTGTAACCTTACTACAGAACGAGAGTTTTGCTAAGAATTATGGGCTTGTAGATTTAGATTCAGAAGGAAATTTAGAAGTCATTTGATCCAATGCTATTGTTCTACCAATGAGCAAACTGAGTCCCAAAGAGGTCAAGGTCAAATTCTAGAGCTGGAATCTAAAGCCAGGTCCCTGTGTCACCAGCATTTAGCTCACAATTTCACAACACCCTCTTCTTATGGAGGAAGAAATTGTGTTTAGAAAGTTGAAATAATTCACACAAGTTCACACAAGTTGGGATACAAATCTAGGACATTTAAATCCAAGTCCCTACTTTCATGCTTCTAGTAGCTACATGTGTATGGGAGATCAGATGGTTAATACACCATTTTCAATTATTCTGCATACAAAAGACAGTTTAGAGTAGATGATATGGCAAAGCTCTTCGTTAAGAAAATTTCTGCATTGCTACATTACACATAGTCATCTCACACCCCAGGAAGATTTTGTGAAGGTATAACATTAGATAATTTGATTATGCAAGAAATACAAAGTTAAACAGATGAAAAGATTGAGTTAAAGATCCACAATGGTACCACTGGGTGAGCTTACATAAATCATTTAACTTCTATGAGTTCAATTTCTTTACCTGTAAAATGTGAATATCAAATTAGAAAGTTCTTCAGGTTTCTTTCAGATCTAAAATTTTATGTCCAGATTAAAAAAATTCCATTCTGGATGCCTTAATTCTATTTGGTTTGCTACCAAGAGGGGGATTCATGATAGTTCTGTAGGGAAATATTTCCTATTGTGGACCACAGGATTTTGAAGAGGACTTTTAGAGACTTATATAATATCTAATCTCTTAGTTTATAGATGAGAAAATAAATAGTTGGAGAGATTAAGTCACTTTTCCAAGGTCACAAAAATAGAAGGTGATAAAACCAAGATTCAAATTCAGGTTTTTTGATTTCTAATGATATTCTTAACAGTTTTGATAAGAGTTCTTGCTACTACATCATAGATGACCCAACATAATAGATGTGAGAGCTTGTCTGTAGATATGCTCATGTCTCTTAAAGATAAACATCATGGATAATAGCCGGTAGCTAAATAGAACCTACTATGTGCCAGACACTTTGCTGAACACTCATATCTTAATAATATAGGGACTATATATTGAAGAAGAGAGGGGAACAAGTATTTATTAAGTACTTCCCATGTGCCAGGCATTGTACTAAGCTTTATAGATGTTATCCCATTTAGTCCAACAACATTGGAAGACAGGCATTTTATTGTGCCATTTGACAACTAAATATAGTAACTTGCCCAGGATCCCATAGCTAGGAAGTCTTAGAGGCTGCATTTGAACCCAAGACTTGTGAGTCTAGGCCCAGCACTTTATTCAGTGTCATCTTGCTCTCTGAGTACTTTATGTGAGCAGGTCTATATGGATTAAAAGAATCAGGGAAAACATTCTGTCAGCCAAACCAGATGTCTAGAGTCAGAGAGACAGTTGAAAAAAATTAGGAGTTTACTTGAAAAAATTAAGACTAGAAAAAAGGCCATGGTCTTAAGGAATCATGAAGGAATAGAACCATAGCATCATGAAACATTGAAGTAATCTCAAATGACAGCAAGTCTTTTTGGGAATAGGTGGGACTTAGGAGTAGGAGACATGGGCCAATTCATGAAACCAATAAAAAAAATGTCTCCATAATTCATCCAAGCCCAGTCTTCATATAAACTATGTACCATGATCCCCTAACTAGTGAAAAGTTTATAACTATATTGTCCTCATTTTCTTTAGTATAATAATTACTATTGATCTGCAGAAGACTGAATTAGCATATCTTGTTGGAAATAATTGAAGATACATTCCTAAAGTCTGTAGCTTCCAGCTCCTAGCCCCTCCTGGATATAACTTGAGAGAGCAATAACTAGGATGAGGCAAATGGAACTTTGTCCAATGAGTGATAAAATTCAGAGGATAATACTCCAGACATTTTTGCAAATTAGGTTCATCTACCAACTCCTTGACCAGCTACCACCTGAGTCTGGAGAAGGTAGATATTTCTTCTTCCCTCTGGCAGCTCCTATACCCTGGGTGCCTCTCAATCAAGGAAAAATCAGGAGGAGGAAGTGGCAATGGGAACAGATTAAAGTTCTCAATATTTAAATTTCTGTCCAACAAATAGTTTGCCCCCATAAGAAAAGCTCATGCAACATGGGAAAACAGGAGAGTTCATGGTGCCTTTTCTCTAAGTAATGTCATTAACTATCATTAATTATTGCCTCTTTTCAAGTGACTTCTTAATATCTCTATGTCTATCTCTGTCTCTCTCCCCCCCCAACACACACACACTCTCACACACCCACCATAATCTCTATTTTGAGTTCTTCTCCCAATCTAACTGCCAGTTAGACAACTCTACATGGATATCTAATGGTAATAATAGAATCTGACATTGACATAGTATTCTAAGGTTTGCAAAGTGCTTTCTACATACCATATCATTTGATCTTCACACAGTAACTCTGTGATATAAATGCTGCTGCTATACCCATTTTACAGAGGGAAAACCAAGGCCAAGATAGACCAAGTGAATTGCCCAGTATCACACAGCTAGTATGGATCTGAGGGAAGATTTGAATTCCTGACTCAAAGTCCAGGATTCTATTCATGAAAATATCTGCAGACATCTCAAATTCAGCATAACCAAGCTAAAACTCAATCATTTCCCTCAATGTATCCCTTCTCTCCAACAACCAATATGCATCCAAGACTTACAGTTCTATCTCCACAATATGTGAATAACCCTTTCCTTTCACTCTAGCCTTACTCAAACAAACTTAGTTCAGGCCCTCATCACCTCTGTCACTAACAACTGCTGTAACTTCCTGGCATCCAGATTCTCCTATAGGAGTCACTTAGGACCTTTCCTGTCTCTTGACCCAGATGCTATCATTCCCAGAAACAGCTGTGCTACCACTGAGCACAGCCTTAGGGAGTACTAACAGGTATAAAAAAAACTTCATGGATCATGAAGACATAGTATCATCTCAGATTGTTTCCTCAAGAAGTCTAAGCTATTTTCCCTTCTAGAATGTTGTATAAAGTTGGCCACAGCATCACAAAATACTCCAAAGTGAAACATCTACTCTGTCACCTGCTCTCCTACAAGCAGACACTCACACAGACATATACCTGGAGACCTAAGAACACTTCTCTATAACCCAAGTCCTTCCCTTCCCTTTCTCTCACTTCATGTTGCAGTGCTCTACAACTTCTGAACTGTCAAGGAGCAGTCTCAAATGCAATGATGAAATTTTCTCTCTTCACTCCACTGGCAAAGGCAAGCTCCTTATGTAGGTAGAAATGCTGGTGACTCTTTCAGGATTTGGTGGGTTTTTTCTCAAATTAGCTTCCCTGTTATAGCTAGAGCCACAAGAAAGGATCCACTAACTCCATTCTACAAAAAAGTAATCTCGGAGTAGATAACAATTAAATCTTTTTACCTATATGTATAAATGCATATATAAACATTTTAATAAGAATATTTTATATAAGATACACTTATATAAATATATGTGTCAGATTGTGGGAGAAAGAGGATGGCCTTCTTTATCTTGCCCAGGCTGGAAGTACATCAGATCCACTCACAGGCCTGATCAGCATGGGAGCTTGGACTTATTCCATTTTTCTAACCTGGCCCCATATTCTTAGGACTCACCATATTAGTACAAAACTTGGGGCAGATTTTCAATAAGTTTAGTCTTACTGCAATTCAGAATTCCCCAGCTCGGGCAATCCACTAGTCACATCTTCCCTAGGAGCAAGGATTATAGGTATAAAAATCAGATTTAAAAACAAAACAAATAGGATGGGTTTCATTATTATTGTCAAATGCTTTTTAAAATTTTACCTTAGAACTTAAATATATCAGAAAATAGTAAATTAATTGAGACAATATATTTTACATCCTTTTAAAAATATATTATATATTATATGTTATCTCTAACTTAGTTCTTTTTCATAGCTAGTGTCTCTCACCAAACCCTCAGGGCAGAGTCCCAAATATCTCACAGAAGCAACTTTAGACTGAATCAGAGAACACTTTTCAGAAAGAACATTAGATTTAGAATTAAAGAAACTAGTTTGAAATCCTGGCTCTGTGACTTGGGAAGAAATCACTTAAGTTGTCAGGATTCAGGTTACTCATCACTAATATATAAGATCTGGAATGCCTGACTTCTAAGTTATACATTTATGGTCTTGTGATCAAAGACTTAATTGGAGCAGAAGATCTACTCTTTCATCATTGGTTCCAAGCATAATCACAGCACACACCTACTCAGAGAAGACATAGCCACTACTCATGGTTTCTCCAACCATCTTCACATAGCTCAGAATGTTAACCCAGAAGCCCACGCACATCAGGGAAATTGTCATTAAGTTCCAAACTATGCAGCTATATCTTTCACATATACTAGAAGTTGATCTGATTGATTTCTATTTTAGGAATATTAAAGATCTGAGACTTACTTTCTGGAAATAAATGAATATGATGAAGAACTCCACAACTATGGCAAGCCTAATTACTACTCCCATGTCACATCACTTTTCCTCCTCCTTAAATTTCCCCATTACTTCCAAATGCACATGATGGTATCACAATATAATCCAATTGCTGGGACTGTCTTCCATTCTTTCCCTAGCCATGGTGCTGACTGAACTAGTGGGCTACTGGTTATACTGCTACCCCTGGCCACAGTGCTGACAATTTTGATATTTGCCAAGTTCGAATGTGAATTAGAAATTCCTTCTTGTGTTGAGTTAGCGAAGGAAGATAATCCCAGCATACTTCAGTGCTCCTGAATCTCTTATTATAAGGATGAGGGAGAACAACTCTTCAAAGCAGTTGCTGGCTGGCTAAATGCTACTGACACCTCAATAAGCCAAGGATTTTAGAAAAATGAGATTTTTGTGTACTCTACAAGTATTGTTGAGGTCTAGTCTCATTAACTTGATATTTCTACATATGGTTCCATTAGAATAATGCCCTCCAGGAATAACTAAGAATCAGAAAGTCATGGAGATGTGCCTAATCCCATTTGATTGAGTAATATGACTGTACCTACAACTTTACTACTGCATATTACATCTATATTCTGAAATCCCACTCTCACCCTCAACATTCTTTCACTGTATCAAAACTGTCCATGAATTTGGAAAAGCCAACTGAATAATGTGAGAAGGTGTGGTGAAGTGAGAGAAAGGCAGTTGCTGAAGAGGTGGAAAGATTAACAACCACCATCATGGCCTATGACCTTTATAGGGAAAAATCCTTAATCTCCTGAATAGCCAAAGAAAATTGAGACAATGATTGTGGTAGAACCAACTTTTAGAATCTTTTTTTTCCCCAGAGGATGCTAATTATATTTTAAGCACTCCTGAAATCACACCATTCATTCAATGAATAATTTCTTTGATATTTATTTAGAAACTTCTAGGTGCCAGCTTCCATGTATACAAAGAAAAATAAAGCTCCTGCCTCAAGGAACATAAAGTCAATAGAATTCATAGACTCTACTCACCCCCCCCCATTTCCCTTAACCATTGGCCACAGTTAAATTGGGAGGTGGAGCAATATTTTTGTCAGATCCTGACAGAATGTGATCTCCTGGATAAATATTCACTTGATTTCAAACACTCCTTCCTTAAGATCTTTTTTTAAAATTTAATTTCCCAAAGGAAATTTTTTCTCTTATATACTTATGAGGAATCCTCCTCATATCTATCTCTCCCTGGCTTTTAATCATTTTTGGAACCTTCCTTTAAAAAACAAAAGATTAGGTTGGCTGGCAGTGCAGATATCATTCATGGGCTCAATACCACTATAATTAAAATATGTATTTTGATCTGCTCCATTTCCAACCCAGGTTGTCTCTACCTTCTTTAGATAATTCAAGGATCTCCTGCACCCAGAGACCCATCACACCATTACTGAACTTAGTGCAAAGTCCATTGAAGCTCAAAATTCCAAAGCTCAAAATATCCATCAGCCTCAGTTTTCCCTCAGCTTTCAAATGTGTGTGCCTTATTGCTCAGTGTCTTCCTTATATTCTTTAGAATTCTTTTTAGTATCCTTTTTTAAAAATTTCCATTAAAAACATTTATTCAGCTACTACTGTGTGTAGGCTCACAAGGGGTGGTATAGACTCTGATTCTAATTTCAACCTATCCAACTTACTCAATTAAATCTCTCCCACAATATCATGCAATGAAACTTTCTTTTTTAAGCCACTAGTACAAATACCAAACACACATTTATTTTAACCATATAGCAAACAAGTTTGCTTCATCTTTTTTTTTTTTTTTACCTCAAAGGAATGTCTATTTTTGATCTGTCAAATTACTGTTCCAATCATCCATACCATATCACAGTGTCCTAAGCAGTCAGAAATGCTGTCAGCAAGCCTGACGGCCAGTTATGGCAGTCCACACCTTCATTTACATTTGGGGAGCTAATTCTCTTCAGATGAAGTCTTCTCAATTTTCAGAGTCATCTCAGAGGAAAGGAGGAAATAGGGGGGAGGAGGGTCTTGGGATGCCAGAGAGGTACTCCCACCTGCGAGCTTGTCAACCTCCACCTGCTGGAGGGCCCAGAAGGGCAACAGATTTTCCTATCTAAACATGCAATGGGTTGTGTCATTTCATTTGTTTATTTACATGCTCAGGGCCCTTGGCCAAGCTACATGCTTGCCTGGCAGTATTCCAAGAACCGGGGGGAAAAAAGTTTTAAAATGTAAATTAAATACAAATGGCCAAAGCCACATATCTGAATGGTTACAAATGTAAGTCACAGAGATATTTTCATAAATATTCTTGTCGTTAATCTTTCAAAATCTCTTTAGAAAATTCCTCTGAAATAAGCAATGGATAAAAGAGTACACAGCTTACTTTTACTGCTCAACAGAGAGGATTGGGCAGCAGGATACAGTGGAATGAATATTTACATTCTTCAGTCAGAAGTTCAAATCCTACTTTGGATGACTTTTGTCTATGTGACCTTGGGAAAAATCATTTAACTTACCCTGAGGCTCAGTTTCCTTGTTGGTAAATTGAGGAGACTGACTAGCCTCCATTGTTATTTCCAGCTTTAGGTCTAAGATCCTGTGAGCTTCTCCCAAAGTTCCCATGTTTGCAAATGTGTGTGGATGTATATGTGTGTGTTAAAGAGAATACAAAGGTGAGTCATATTGGTATTTGGCTTTTAAAAAAATAAGTCTTGTGATTTCATCAGTTAGGGAACTCTCCAGGCTTCACTGATGCAAATCAGCAGCTATCTACAACTTAAGTACTAGAATATTAGCTACCTTGGACTGATATCTCATAGCTAGTATTGATGAGAGGCAACCCAAATTGAACCCAAATCTTTGATAACTATTATTATCATTAATGTTAATAGTTGCAGGGTACTTAAAGATTCACAAGGCATTTTACATCTGTTCCTTTCATATGTTCTGCACAACAACCCTGTGAGGCAGGTGCTTTTATTATCCCCATTTTACAGATCAGGAAATTAAGGCAAAGAGAGGTTAAGGGACTTGTGATACAGCTGGGGAGTGTCTAGAAAAGGATTTCAACTCAGGTCTTCCTGTCTCCATGCCTAGAGTGCTAACTGTTCTAACATCCAGAGACTCCTTCAGCAAATGTCCCAGCCAAAAACAGACAGGGGAAGCAGGCACCTGAAGAATCTCAAGCCATTGTAAAGACTCATTACTGAAGCACCTTTCCCCATTCTTTTTCCCCTCCTATTCTGTCTTTCCCTCTGCTGCTACAATAAGATGAGGGCACTTCACTAATGGAGTTAGAAATCTTAGTGGTTTCTTCCCACTCTTCCTTCCTTTAAATAAACCTATTAATAATAACATTGCTATCATCTCAATAGAACACCAGAGAAAGCCACTACCTGCTCTCCTTTCTCATAATTTCAGCTTCACAAGCTTAGATAAGTGAGAGAGCCAGGACTAAAACCCTGATATTGGTGCAGAAGATGGAAAATTGGGACTGTAGTCAAGAAAACCTGAGTTGAAATCTTAACCCAGATAATCTAGCTGTGTAATCCTGGACATTTACCTTTGTTTCTTCAACTGAAAAATGGAGATCATAATAACACCTAACCTCCCAGGGCTGTTGTGAGGATCAAATCAGATGATCTCTATAAAGCATTTAGCACAGAATCTGGCACTTAGCAAACTCTCCACATGCTCCCTCCCTCCTTCCTATCAAACCACAACCCTGGCATCTGGTGACTTTAAATAGAAATTTTAAATTCTGTTTCTGTCCTTAACACTGGATATATGACCTCATGAAAATTAAAATTTCTCTGACTCTTTTCCCTCAACTCTAAACAGAAAAGGGTCAGGCCAAGTGAACTTCAATGTCCATCCAATAGAAGTATTTTATAATTATAGCATGAACAAGGAGACAGACCTTTAATGGAAGAACTCTTTCTATTTCTCCTGAATGCTTAGCACAATGTTTTGTACATTATAAGGACTTGCAGGTTTTTTTCTTTAATTGAGCTGGGTGGTAGAAATATGCATGGCAAGCAAGCAGGAACCATGAGAAAAATACTGATGAATGATGAATGATGTGGTAAAGTCAAGTAGGAGCTCCTAAAACAGTAGCTAGTACCAGGATTGGGCTTTCCTTATTGTACTCATAGGTCACTAAAGCTGGAAAGGACCTTAGTGATTACTGAGTACCATCTAGATTGTAAGCTCCTTGAGAGCAGGGGCTGACTCCTTGATGTCTTTGTATCAGCAAAGGGTTAGCTAGATAACCCTGGGCTTGGAAGCAGGAAGATTCATCTTTCTGAGTTTACACCTGATCTCAGAAACTTACTGTGTGATCTTGATCAAGTCACATAACCCTGTTTGTCTCAGTTTTCTCACCTGTAAAATGAGCTGGAGAAGAAAATGGTAAATCACACCAGCATCTTTGCCAAGAAAGACCCAAGTGGGGTCACAGCAGACTCATGAAACAACTGAACAACAAAATTCTATTAGTAACACTGAGCACAATGTCAGGCACATAATGGGTACTTTAAAATGCTTGTTGACTGATTCAAAAAGTGAATGAAACTGGGAGCTGAATAATTTGACCAGAATCACACAATTAGAACATGACCTGGCTAGAATTCACATCTGGGTCATGTGTCTCCAAACACATGTACGGCCCATGACCTTGTCTTCTTTCCAAATGCCCCCCATTCCTATGTGACTGGTCAGAACTATGAGATCTCTGTGTAGCACCAGGCTTGAAGCTACTGATGGTACTGAAAATTCAGACATCTTACAGCATTGGAAATGAAAGAAACCAAACAAAAGTTTCCTCTGCTTATTCTGAAGACATTTCAGTCAGAAAGGAAGATATAATTTAATATCATTGAAGACATCCTGAATGTCATCTTTTTTTTTCCCCTCAATCTCATCTCCACTGCTCTCGCCATATGTATGTTTCATGGGTGCTTTGCATCATAATGAGTATTTTATGAGTTGATGATTCTTTTACTAGAAATGGTTTACTGTGTAATCGAGCAGAGAGAGAATTGTGTCAAGGTTCACTTGCTAGAAATTCAATTATGAAGCGCTAGATATGATTTTCACACAGAAAAGATTGAAATCTGTGGGAGGGGGGTTAAACCCACTACATTGGTCATGGCATGAAAACATCTCTTTGCTCCTCTATTTTCCATGTAGAAAGGAACAAAATAAAACAACTCTCTCAAACCCAGTAAGACTTAAAGTGTATCTACTTCTCATTGATCCACAATTTAGGATACTTTAATTTAATTTAAATTAATAATTAAAATTTTATTTATGGAATGCCTTCTACATATTGAGCACTCTGCTAGGTATCAGAAAAATGATTTCTAGTGGTTTTCACCATCCTAGTCATCCTCATCTAGCTATACTCTAGTTGAACACCTTTTCTAAAATGTGTTACCCAAAATAAAATACAATATTCCAGAAGCATTCAAAACATGGCAAGACATAGTAAAATTCCTACAAGTGATACACTTGTGTCATTTGGAGCTTAACACGCCATTAAATCTCCTTTCTACATGAACTGCTATTAAGTCATATCTCCCTCATCCTTATAAAGCTAATTTTTTAATTCACATGTCAAACTTTTTATTGATAAAATAAATTCATTTTCTATTATTCCATTGGCTATTCTACATATCAAGTTCATTTGGGATATAGACATGGTCATCTTTCCCAACTTTCTGTCATCTGCAAACATAACAAGTCTACCACTTATATCTTTATGGAAATCAGTTGTTTAAAAAAATGCTGAAAAATGGGCCAAGGACAAATTTATGGAACGCCTGCTATAGACTTCTACCTCCAACTCTATTAATGATCTCTTTTTGGACCTAGATATTCTTAATTCATTTAACTGTACTCCAGCTTAGCCCACATCTTTCCAAATTGTTCACAATTACTGTGTAGAAAGAGAAACAGGTTTTGAGTTAAAGGACCTGCGTTCAAGATTTCCATCTGGTATTTGCCATCTGTAGGATTCTGGAAAATTCACTTATTCTCTCTTGAGTTTTAATTATTCACTGGTATAATGAAGCAGTTCAACCACACGAATTGCTACCTTTAAATCTCTAATCTTATGACAAGAGAGTATGAAAGACTTTGATAGATATGCAAAAATCTTGTTTTCCTGCTTGTACACAATCTCTTTCACCTGATTTTCTAATATAATAACTCAGTAAAAATGGGAAATAAGAAGAAGGTAATCCTTTCTTTCAACAGTGTGTGACCAGGTGAAAGGAGGCTGTCAACCCCACTTCTCATATTGACTCATTATGTGAGTCTGAGAAAAATCAATCAATTTTTGTAAACTGCAATTTCCTCACTTATAAAATGGAATTAATAAATAAAAACCTGTATTACTTACCTCTCAGAGTTGTGCTGAGGATCAAATGAAATACTGTGTATCAAGCACTTACTTTGCAAAACACAAATTGTCACATAAATTTCTCAATAAATCATTGGGGTTCCCCCACTTCATGTTCATGTTCTCATAAAGCAACCCTTTAAAAATTCACATTTGATTTGATTCCACCCTAAGAAATGAAGTAAAGTTCCTTGGCCTATCATTTTACAGACTCCATTTTTCTGCTTATTTGAAAATTGAGACATTTCTCCTTGTCCTTTCCTGGGTCACTGGGGCTGTTCGCCACAATTTTTTCAAAGATCCCTGACAACCACAATACAATCCCATGTACTATTTCTATCAGTACTGGAAGAAGCAGGAAATTCATCTGGATTTAGTGACTTAAATTGACCAGGGTAATTACTGTCCATCCCCTGCTCTCTGATGCTCTCTGACCATCTCCTCCCTTACTTTGGGGCAGAAATCCCTATTATGATTCTTCCCAGACCAAATAATGTCCTAAAAGTCTAAATGCAGATTTAAGCTCTAGTTTAACATCTTAATGATTTCAGAAAGGCCTGGAGAGACTTGCATGAACTGATGCTGAGTGAAATGAGCAGAACCAGGAGATCGTTGTATACTTCAACAACAATACTATATGATGATCAATTCTGATGGACATGGCCATCTTCAACAATGAGGTGAACCAAATCAGTTCCAATAGAGCAGTAATGAACTGAACCAGCTACACTCAGCAAAAGAATTCTGGGAGATGACTATGAACCGCTACATAGAATTCCCAATACCCCTGTTTTTGTCCACCTACATTTTTGATTTCCTTCACAGGCTAATTGTACACTATTTCAAAGTCCGATTCTTTTTGTACAGCAAAACAACTCTTTGGACATGTATACATATACTGTATTTAATTTATTCTTTAATATATTTAACATATATTGGTCAACCTGCCATCTGGGGCAGGGGGGAAGGAG
Source organism: Sminthopsis crassicaudata (assembly GCF_048593235.1). Classification (NCBI taxonomy): domain Eukaryota; kingdom Metazoa; phylum Chordata; class Mammalia; order Dasyuromorphia; family Dasyuridae; genus Sminthopsis; species Sminthopsis crassicaudata. The sequence goes on from NC_133618.1 coordinate 611,970,458, forward strand.
GGGAAAAATTGGAACAGAAGTTTTGGCAATTGTCAATATTGTAAAATTACTCATACATATATCTGGTAAATAAAATCTATTAAAATATAGCTTAACATCTTAAGATGATATCTTGCATTTTAAAGCTTCAACAGTTGAAACCTGTACTGTAACTTTTGGGATTCTCTGCATAAGAAGTCACTTGTTCTTTCTTTCCATAATCCATTATCAGAATTCTATCCAACAACTGGTTGGTTTGAATTGAATTGATTCAGCAAACCAAATTGCCATTTAAACTTCTTACCCTAACAAAACTTTTGCACGGATAATCATTGATCAAAATCAATGTCAAAAAACTAAATATAACTTAGTATCTTTTCTCTTAACTTTTCTCTCACCTCCTACCTCACCTGTTACTGTAGAGGAACACTATTGTCCCAGACCCAAGCTCTTAACCTATAAGTCATCCTGGACTTCTCAGTATCTCTCACCCACTTTATCTAAGTTGTCACCAAGGCCTATTGATGTCATCTTTACAACATCTTATTGAATACACTCTTCTCTTTTCTAATAGTGCCACAATTTTTTATACAAATCATAATCACTCTATACCTGGATTCCTGCAATAGTTGGATGGTAGATATGCCTGCCTCAAATCTCTTCCCACTCCAACCCATTCTCCATTCAGTCAGTGAAGGATTTTCCTAAAGTGCAGGTCTGATCATGTTACCCCTCATTCAAAAAAACTCCAGCAGCTTCCTATTGCCTCTAGAATCAAATTTAAAAATCTTCTGTCATTTAAAGCCCTTCACAAAGTTCCATTCTACTTTTTCAGTCATTTTATATCTTGTTCCACAACACTAATAGTGACACTGGCCTCTTGGCTGTTCCATGAACAAGACAATCCATCTCTCAGCTCTGGACATTTTCTCTGGCCATCTCCCATGCTTGGAACACTCTCCATCTTCCAATCTGATTACTGAATTACCTGGTTTCTTTTAAGTCCCAACAGAAATCCTACCTTGCACCAGCTCTATGCTTACTTGCATAAAATAGAGAAAGAGAAATCGGCATGCAACTAAAAAAGTTAGAAAAAGAACAAATGAAAACCCTCAATTAAATAGCAAATTTGAAATTCTTAAAGAAAAGGGGAGATTAATAAAATTTAAAGTAAGAAAATTATTAAACTAATAAGCAAAATGAAGAGTTGATTTTATTTTAAAAAGCAAAATAGATCAATCTTTAGCTAATTTGAATAGAAAAAGGAAAGAAGAAAATTAAATTGCTATCAAAAATGAAAAGGGCAAACTTTCCACCAATGAAGAGGAAATTAGATAAATAATTAGGAGCTATTTTGCCCAAGTGTATGCCAGATAATCTAAGTGAATTGGATGAATACTTACAAAAAATATAGATTGCCCAGATTAATAAAGAGATAATTTATTTCCTCACTTTGTTTTTCCTTGTCTTTTTGCTTAAATAGTCCAATTTTAGAAAAAGAAATTGAACAAGTTATTAATCAACTCCCTAAGAAAAATATCCAGAGCCAGATGGATTTATATGTGAATTCTACCAAACATTTAAAGAACGATTAATTACAATACTATGCAAACAATTTGGAAAAATAGGGAAAGAAGGAATCCTACCAAATTTCTTTTATGACACAGATATGATGCTGATACCTAAACCAAGTAGAGTCAAAACAGAGAAAGATAATTATAGACCAACTTCCCTAATGAATAATGATGCAAAAATTCTAAATAAAATATTAGCAAAGAGATTACAGCAAGTTATTCCCAGGATAATACACCACGATCAGGTAGAATTTAAACCAGGAATGCAGGGCTGGTTTAATATTAGGAAAACTATTAGTGTATATATTAGCATATATGATTATCTTAATAGATGCAGAAAAAGTATTTGACAAGATCCAACACCTATTTCTATTAAAACACTAGAGAACATAGGAATTTGTCCTTAAAATGATCAGTAGCTTCTACTTAAACCATCAACAGAAGCATTCCCAATAAGATCAAGGGTGAAACAAGTTTGCCCATTCTCACCATTACATTAAATATTAGAAATGTTAACTTAAGAGAAGAAAAAGAAATTAAAGGAATTAAAGTAGATAACGAAGAAACAAAATCATCATTCTTTACAGATGATATGATGGTATACTCAGAGAATCCTAAAGAATCAACTAAAAAACTACTAGAAACAATTCATAAATTTAGCAAAGTTACAGGATACAAAATAAATCCACATAAATCATCAGCATTTCCATGTGTTACCAACAAAGTCAAGCAGCAAGAGATACAAAAAGAAATTCCATTTAAAATAACTGTAGATCATATAAAATATTTGGGAGCTACCTGGCAACACAAATTCAGGAACTAAACGAGCACAATTACAAACACTTTCTACACAAATAAAATCAGATATAAAGAATTGGAAGAATATCAAGTCAGTCCTCATACGTAGGCCTAATTAATATAGTAAAAAATGACAATTCTCTCTAAATTAATCTATTCATTCAGTGCCATAATAATCAACTTGCCAAGATATACTTTGCAGAGCTAGAAAAAATAATAACAGAGTTCTTCTGGAAGAAGAAAAGGTCAAGAATTTCAAAGGAATTAATGAAAAAAAAGGCAAATGAAAGTGGTCTAGCTGTACCAGACTTAAAATTACATTATAGTTGGAAACTGCTGAATGCCCATCAGTTGCAGAATGGCTGAATAAGTTATGGTACATGAATGTTATGGGATATTATTGTTTTATATGAAATGTTAAGTAGGATGATTTCAGAAAATCCTGGAGAGACTTAAATGAAGTGATGCTAAGTGAGGTGAATGAAACAAAGAGAACATTATACAGAGTAACAACAAAATTATGCAACAATCAATTCTGATGGATGTGGTTCTTTTCAATAATGAGGTGATTCTAGATAATTCCAATAGACTGGACTTGTGATGAAGAGAGACATTAACATCTGGACAGAGGACTGCTGGGACTGAATGTGAATCATAATACAGTATTTTCATCTTTTTTGCTATTGTTTACTCTTGCTTTTTGTTTTGTTTTTTATTTTTTATTTTTTGATCTGATTTTTCTTGTGTAGCATGATAATTGTGGAAATATGCTTAGAAGAATTGCACATGTTTAACCTGTATTGCATTTCTTGCTGTCTAGAGGAGGGGAAAAGAGGAAGAAAAAATTTGGGACACAAGATTTTGCAAGGGTGAATGTTGCAAACCACCTTTGCATGTAAAAGGCTATTATTAAAAACAAAACAAAACTATATTTTGGTTGTGTATCTCCAGTGCTTAACACAGGGCCTTGTCACATGGCATGACTAATAAATAACCTCTTGAGTAAGATTCTTCTGTTTTCTAATATTCCTGAGACTATTCTCATAGTTTGTGCCATGATTTGTTGCTTCAACTAGTTTTGTAGTTGGTTCTCTACTGAATCATTACTATCATATCATTTCTAGAAAGTGATAGATACTTTTGGTTCCCTTTTGTTTACTTTTATTTCTTCCTTTTCTCTTTCTTGTCTTATTGCTATAGCTAGCATTTATAGTGACTGAATAATAGTGATAATAATAGATATCCCTGTTTCACCCCTAATCTTATGGGGAAGGTTTCATATTTATCCCCATTGCAGATAAAGCTAGTTCTCAGTTTTAAATAAATAATATTCATCATTCTAAGAAAAGCTCTGTTTATCCCTGTGCTTTCTAGAATTCTTAATAGGAATGGATATTTTATTTTGTCAAAGTTTTTTCTGCATCTTTTGATGGAATCATATTATTTTTGTCATTATTGCTATTGATATGGTCAATTATGCTGATATTTGTCCTAATATTGAACCAATTCTGCCTTCTTGGTATAAATACCACCTGGTCAAAATGTGTAGTCTTTGTGATAAATTGCTGTAACTTCCTTGTTAGTATTTTATTTAAAATTTTTGCACTTATATTTATTAAGGAAATCAGACTATAATTTTCTTTTTCTGTCTTTTGCTCTCCTTGGTTTAAGTACCAAAACCACATTTGTGTTATAAAAGGGATGATGTAGATCTTCTTTTTCTATTTTTACAAATACTTTACATACCATTGCATAAACATTCCTTGAATGGCATAATTCACTTGCAAATTTATTTGATTCTGGAGAGTTTTTTCTTAGGGAACTCATTGAAGGGTGATTTAACTTCCTTCCTCCCAAGATAAATTATTTAAGTACCTTATTTCTTCATCCTACAATCAAGGAATCTTATGATATTTTGGCTTTTTTTTTTTGGTAAATATTTGCCCATTTCACTTAGATTGCCAGTTTTACTGACATATAATTGGGCAAAATAGCTTCTAATAATTTCTTTTACTTCATCTTTATTGGTGATGTGTTCATCCTCTTCTTTTCTGATACTGGTAATTTGCTTTCTTCTTTCTTTTTTTCTAATCAAATTAAGCAGTGGTTTATCTATTTTATTGGTTTGTTTTATATAAAATCAATTCCTGGTTTTATCAATTCAATGATTTTTTTAACTTTCAATTTTAATAATTTCTCCTTTGATTTTCAGAATTTCCATTTGGTGTTTAAAAATGAAGATTTTTTAATTTGTTCTTTTTTTTTTTAGCTGCATAGCTGATTCATTGAAATGCTCTTTCTCAATTGTATTTATTTAAATGTTTAGAGATATAAAATGTCTACTAAGTACTGCTATGGTTCCATTCCACAAATTTTGTATTGTTGTCATTCTATTTAATAATACTGTTGATTGTTTCTATGATTTTGCTTTAATTCACTCATTCTTTAGAATTAGATTATTTAGTTATTATTTAATTTTTAATTTATGCTTCAAAAGCCCTTGATTGAATATAATTTTATTGCATTGTGGTTTGAAAAGTACACTTAATGTTTTTGCTTTTTTTTATGAAGGTGTCAGATACAGACAAGAAAAAGGTATTCTCCTTTCCACTGCCATTCAATTTTCTCTAGAGGCCTATCATATTTAAAACTCTATTCACAGTCTTATCTTCTTTCTTATTTACTTTGTGGTTACATTTATTTAGCTTTGAGAGGCAAGAATTGAGGTCTCCCACTACTACAGTTTGATTGTCTATTTTATCTTGTAATACACTTAATTTTTTCTTTTTTCTTTTTTTTATGTTTTTAAAATAATTTTATAAATATAATTGTTTTTGACAGTACATATGTATGGATAATTTTTTACAACATTATCCCTTGCACTAACATCTATTCTGAATTTTCCCTCCTTCCCTCTACCCACTCCCCTAGATGGCAGGCAGTCCCATACATGTTAAATGTGTTATAGTATATCCTAGATACAATATATGTGTGCAGAACCGAATTTCTTGTTGCACAGGAAGAATTGGATTCAGAAAGCAAAAATAAACTGGGAAGAAAAACACTCATCTCCCAGTTATATGTAATTTTTTTCTTTAAGAATTTGACTGCTATTCTATTTGGTGCATATGTGTTTAATGATGATATTACTTCATTATCAATTGTGATGTTTAGCAAGACATAGTTTTGTTACTATGCCTAAAGGACTATAAGACTATACATATCCTTTGACCATTATTATATTTATAATTTTGTGATGGTAAAGAATTGGAAATTGAGAGGATGCTTATCAACTGGGAAATGTCTAAACAAATTGTAGTATATGATTGTGATGGAATACTGTAGGAAAAATCTGGAAAGACTTACATGAACTGATGCAAAGCAAAATGAGCAGAACCAAGAGAACATTGTACACAAGCAATATTAGAATCATGATCAACTATGAAAGACTTTGCTATTCTAATCAATTCAATGAGCCAAGAAATTTCAAAGAACCTATGGTGAAAAATGTTATCTATCTCTAGAGAGAATACTGATAAACTGTGTGTAGAGTAAAGTATAGTTTCCTCCCTTTATTTTTCTTGCTTTTTTGCACCATGACTAAAATGCAATTATGTTTTACATGATTTCATACATACATATATATGTATATACATATATATATAATTGATATTTTGCTTGCCTTTTCAGTGAGGGAGGGAGGGACTAGTGGAAGGGAGAGAATTTGGAATTCAATATTAAAAAACAATGTCAAAAATAAAAATAAATAATTATTTTAAAAAGTACCAAGCCTAGGAAGATGAAATTCTGAAATATAAAGTATGACAGGTTTGTAAGCTCTGATATATGTGAAAAAGATCAATGGGAAACAAATCTGAAAAGGCAGAATAGATCCAGATTAGGAAGAATTTTAAACACTAAGGCTGAAGTTTGTTATTTTATCTTGGAAGAAAAAGAGCTATGTGCTACAGTTTCCCAGTTAATAAACATTTCAGAGGAATAGTTCCAGGTCCTTAGGGAAACTTTGCCCTATCCTTTTAGGAAGAATGCTTTCAGATGCACTGTCATCCAATCTCTACTGGCTTCAGAGAGGATGAATAGAAAGAAGAGCTATTGTCAAAAGCAGTTCCAAAAATAACTCATTACTCCCTTTTGGATAATAATTTTTTTTCTCAAACACAAAATCAAACATTTATGTAAGGGTTCAGCATTGCTAAGCTCTTTTCAAATATTATTTCATTGGATCCAAAATGTAATCATGTGAAGAAAGTGTATTAGCTCCATTTTACAGATAAGGAAGCTGAGGTTCACTTAAGATTAAGTGACTTGCTCATTCAGCTAGTATCTGTTTCCAGTTTTGAACTCAGGTTTTCCTAATCAGGTATCCAATCCACTATGCCATCTTACCCCTCAGATATTATATACATACATACATATATTACCTGAATGAGAATTGTTGGATACATGGTAATGTTTGGATTTTCTTACCCTCACTGATTTGGTCTGGAAAGACTTTTGTGTGGGTGGCTATGGTGAGACTGCTAAAGCATTGCTCATCAGATGTGTACCATTTCATTCATTTTTCAGTGCTTTTGAAATTTTTATTTAAAATTTGAGAAATATGGTTCTGAAATATTTTTTAAACAACCAAGAAGCGTGTTTGTGAACAGCTGGATAATTTTTTCTATGCATTTGTTCTGTGAACACCAAATCTGAGTTACGCCCAATTTGACATTTGGGTCAATAGATTGGTATGATCAAATGTTGCTAAAAGTCAAAAAGGATTTTTTAAAAAGGCATTATATTAAAGTGGAAAAGGAATTGGATTTGGGGTCTGAGGTGTAATCCTGTACAATCTATCAACCAAAAAGCATTTAATAATTACTTATGTGCTATAAACTGTACCAGATAGTTGGGAATACAAAGACAAAAATGAAACAACCCCTGCCTTCAACAAGCTTACACTTTGGGGGGAGGGATGACAATACATACATATAGAAGTAAGTACAAAATATATATAAGATAATTTGTGAAAAGATAAAGTCATGGCAAGGCAGGATACTAGAAGTTGGGAGAATCAAGAGATTTCATATGACAGTAATTTCTCTGGGGCTCAGTTTCCTCATCTGCAAAATGAGGTTAGACTAGATGAATTCCTAAGTTCTTCCCTGATGTCCATCCAGAATATTAGGATTTATATATTGCAAGGCAAGAATTAAAGATGATATGAATTAATTTTATTTTTATGGATATTTGAAGATAATTCTTATATGAAAAAACCCCTCAAATGAAAATTCTGAAAATAATAACATAAGTGCCATTTCTTGAAAAAAGGACATAGAATCTCTCCTTGATTTAGGTCAATTGCATGAGAAGCTGGGAGTTGTTTCTAGGCATATAATGTTCCACTGTGAATAGAATTCATAATGTAACAGACTCTTGAGTAATCCCTGGTCATCCATCTCCTTCTCCCTGCCCTACCCTATGACAGTAACAGGGACATGGGATACTGTGTTTGTTAAAAGAAGAAATAGCTTGCAGCTGGTACCTTCTTATCCATGGCTCTGCATGTGACAAGATGTGACTCTAGTGAGGGATAGGAAAGGACCAAGATTTCCTCTTTGCCCACTCTCTGGCAGCTGTAGCTCCCATAAGGAGAACTGGCCCCTGAGACCCTGTTAGCCTCTGCTTCTTTTCAGTCTTTTGTATAGGGTTAGAATTCTGTGAATGAGATTTTCAGAATCTATGACTGGTATGATGATGATTGGTGGTGGTGAAATACAAATGGCCAAAACCTAATAGCTAAATAGTTAACAGGAGCCTGATCACTTTATCAGTAAATAAGTACCAAAAGTGAGTAGAATAATGCCAAGAAGCTTTGCAAAATTAAACTATATTATGATACAAGTGATGAGAACCACAAAGATAAGTTCAATGAATTCTGTTCTAATCATTCTGTTTATATGTGCTGGAATTTTTCAATGTTAAACATTTGTGCAAAAACAAATGACTTGTCCTATACTCAATTCACACTGAACACTGAGTTGTTATTTCTTCTGAAATGCAGCTTCGAATATGCCTAGATTAGCTTAGCGTATAAGATAAAGGGTGTAATAATAGGGAGCTTCATTCTCCTAAAAATAATGGCAGGATACAAAACAGGATTCATTTCCTTTTGTGTGATCTCTAAATACTAGAATAATAATATTTTAGATTTTAATCAAAATGTTTTATAAAATATCTTTACACATTATCTCTTTTTATTTTCCCAACAAGGTTGTGAGGGGAGATAGCCAATGTTGTTGTTATTACTCCCATTTTTTAGATGAGGAGACTCTTGGGAGTTAAAAGACCTACTTAAAGTCACCTCAGTAGAACCTGTCAAAGCTAAAATACAAATTAAATTTCTAAAGCCCAGTAATCTTTCCCCTATGCCATGCTGAAAATTCAGGGCCACACAAATTTCTTTTCATTATCAAATGCAATTTAAAGGTAAAAACTAAATATTAGGACTTGGCTTTGGTATTATTACTGGATAGAAGAGAGTCTAGGCATGCGATTTCATTGGTAATAGGAAACTCCAAGTTAAAAAAATCATCTCTAACAAAGAAGTTCTTTACCAATATTATCTTCTCTGAGATATATAATTTTATTTTATTTTTTAAAAAAAATTTATTAAAGCTTTTTATTTTCAAAGCATATGCATGGATAATTTTTCTAACATTGACCCTTAAATAACCTTTTGTTGCAAATTTTCCTCTCCTTCCTCCCACCCTGTCCCCTAGCTGGTAGGTAGTCCAATACATGTTGAATATGTTGAAATAGTTGTTAGATCCAACATATGTATACATATTTATACAGTTATCTTGTTGTACAAGAAAAATCAAATTAAGAAGGAAGAAAAATAATAACTGAGAAAGAAAACAAAATGAAGCAAATAATAACAGAGAGAGTGAGAATACTATGTTGTGTTCCACATTCTGTTCACATGGTTCTCTCTCTGGGAATAAATGGCTCTTTTCATCACTGCACAAATGGAACTGGTTTGAATCATCTCAATGTTGAAGAGAGCCATGTCCATCAGAATTAATCATCGTATGGTCTTGTTGCAGTGTATAATGATCTCCTGGTTCTGCTCATTTCACTTTGCATCAATTCATGTAGGTCTCTCCAAGCCTCTCTGAAATCATCCTGCTGATTCTTTCTTATAGAACAATAATATTCCAGAGCATTCATATGCCATAATTTATTCAGCCATTCTCCAAACTGATGAATATCCACTCGGTTTCTAGTTTCTAGCCATTACAAAGAGGGCTGATGCAAACATTTTTGCACATGTGGGTCCTTCTCCCTCCTTTAAGATCTCTTCAGGATATAATTCCAGTAGAAGCACTGCAAAGGGTAAACCTAGTTTAATAACTTTTTGAGCATAGTTCCAATCTGCTCTCCAGAATGTTTGGTTCACAATGTTCACAGTTCCACCAACAATGTATCAGTGTCCCAGTTTTCCCACATCCCCTCCAACATTTATCATTATCTTTTCCTGTCATTGTAGACAATCTGAGAGGTGTGTAGTGGTATTTCAGAGTTGTCGTAATTTGAATTTCTCTGATCAATAGAGATTTGGAGCAGTTTTTCATGTAGTTTCAATTTCTTCATTTGAAAATTGTCTATTCATATCTTTTGTCCATTTATCAATTGGAGAATGGCTTGAACTATTATAAATTTGAGTCAATTTTCTATCTGTTTTAGAAATGAGGCCTTTATCAGATCTTTTGGATATTAAAATGTTTTCTCAGTTTATTGCTTCCCTTCTAATCTTGTCTACATTAAGTTTTGTTTGTACAAAAACTTTTTAACTTAATATAATCAAAATTATCTATTTTGTGATGAATAATGATCTCTCGTTCTTCTTTGGTCACAAATTCCTTCCTCCTCCACAAATCTGAGAGGTAAATTATCCTATGTTCTTCTAATTTGTTTATAATATCATTCTTTATGTCTCGATTATGAACCCATTTCAACCTTATCTTGGTATTCAATGTTAGGTGTAGGTCTATGCCTATTTTCTGCCATACTAGTTTCCAATTTTCCCAGAAGTTTTTGTCAAATAGTGAATTCTTATCCCAAAAGGTGGGGCTTTTGAGTTGAAACATATAATTATTAAAAAGTTACCTGGGGGGGTAAATATAAAGAGAGAGAGAAAGAGAGGGGGGAGAAAGGGAGGGAGGGAAGGAAGGAGGAAGGAAGAAGAGAGAGAGAAAGAGGAGCTACCTAGAGTTACTAAGAGCTGAAGTAATTTATCCAGAACCAAACAATCAGTATGTGTCCAAGACAACCCTTGAATTCAGGCCTTCCTGTGAGACTGCATCTTTCTCGACTGTCACATTGTCTTTTACTGTTAATAATAATTAGTATTATATTTCATTATTAACAATATATCGCAGGCTCTATGTCTTATCTCCAGTATCTAATAAAGTACCTCTGCATAGAAAGATTAAAAGACTGAATTGAATCTTACTTGAGGAAGAGACAATCACTTTGCTAATGGAGACAACATGGTAGATGTGGCCTGGGAAGATCTTCTTGTTTTGATTTTCCACATGATTATTAACAGACGTCTGTAAGTGACTAGAGGGATTTTCCCCCCAATAAAATCAATTAAAAGGAATTTGGCAAAAGCTGCCTAATGAGGTTGAAATGGAGGATGACCTTCTCCTTTGCCATGAAAGGGAAGGAAATAAATTGTGAGGTGCCAAAACATAGGTAACACATTGGAATAATTTAATTCTACATCCCCTTTAGCCATTACAGATCATTGGCCTTCTATGGTTCTTTGCAGTTGGATGATTAACAGGTTCCAGTCTCTACGGATAATTTTAATTGGCAGATGTCTAACTAAATTCCATTTCTAAGATAACAGACACAAAAGGAAAACTTATCCAGGAGGTGTTTCAGGAGTCTCTAGATCTCGGCAGATCTCACCCTACTTTAATTGGAATTCTATATAAATTGAATTTTGTTTGTTAAGTTTAAACAACTGGAATTTTAATTTGAAAAGCACAAAAGGAAGAAATGTGGAACACATTGTTCAAAGCACTCATTATTTGGGCCACATTGTAATATTTGGTAAAATAGCATAAGGTCAAAGTTTTATAAAAGTCATTACATAGGGGAGGGATATGCTCACTTCCATATGAGGGAAGCTTCACTCTGAGCTTATAGCTAAGACAGATGGGTTCCAGAAAGAGACCAGTGATCAAAAAGAAAAACTAACAAGTGAAGCTATAAGATACCTTAACTATGTCACAGGGTGATGTATTCCTGGAGGCCACCTAGATTATTCCTCAGATATACAGCACAATCTATCAGCCCCATCAAAAAGACCATCTACTTGTGTTCTCACAGATGAAACACAAGTGAATGAATGGAGAAAAAGCTATTAGGAATGTGAGATACAATTGCAAAAGCAAACACAGCCTCTCCCCTCAAGAAGCTTACTTTCTAAAGAAGGAAATAATATATATTGGGGAGTGATGGCCATGGAGGGGCATTTTCTTCTGGAAAGGATGGTACATGGGACATAGGGAAATATACTGACACTAACTGAAGATATGTGATGCTGCAATTGCACAGATTCAACTAAATAATCACCAATATAATTGCCATGATTTGGATGAAAGTAGAAACTGGATGCTTATCATATTTGTCAATAATATAAAACTTGTAAGAATAGTTAATGTAACGGATGTCAATCACTATCTTCAAAGACCTCAACAGGGCTGAACCTGATAAAATGAAATTTAATCAAGATAAATGTCAAGTCTTATAATTAGCATACCCCCCAAAATCAACATACCAAGTAATAATGCATATAATACATAAAGCTTCAAGTTGACAAAGTACTTCACATTATCTCATTTTTCCTTACCACCACCCCGGAGAAAAATAATAATGATAATAAATAGCTAACATTTTATGTGATCTTAAGAATTATAATATGCATTATAAATATAATCTCATATTACTCATTAGGAGATAGATGCTATTATTATTTCTATTTAAAAGATGAAGAAACTGAGATAGAGCTTAATTGACTTGCCCATAAAATGTCTAACACCTATAAAATGCCTAAGTGCAGATTTGAACGAAGTTGCTCCTGATGCTAGGTCTACTGTACCACCTACTTTTCTGGCTCTAATCAATACTTTACAAGAATTCGATAGATATCAAGTCCACAATGTACTAGTACATATGGGTACTTCTATACAACACGATTGAGGATTGGTTGAATAACAATTAATGAAGAAGGGAGGGAGTCTGGGGATTTTAGTGGACTCTATGCTCAACACGAATTGATAATATGACATAGTATGTTATCTGAGTACAGACTCAGCCCTGATCCTATCAAGCCTAGAATAGTGTTCTAATCTAGATGTCATAGCATAGGAAGGATATTGATGAGTTTCTGAATGAAACATGTTCAAAGCAGGGCAATTAGGTAAGGGGATTCAAGACTCTTTCAACTCATTGAAAGGAAAGTAAACAAAGGTTTAGTTTGGAGAAAAGAACACTTAAAAAATGTATGAACTGTCTTTATATATTTAAAGAGATCTGATGAAGAAGGACTGACACACTTTGCTTAATCCCAGAAGGAAAAATCAGAAAAAGGATTGTTGCATTGTATAAGATAAGTTATATTGAATTAAGGTTAAACTTGATATCACTTCTGCCCATTTAGAGATATCTAAGAATCCAATCACCAGACAGAAAGCTAATGTGTTCCCTGTCGCTATAGATTTTCAAGCAGGAGGTGTTATGGAGGGAAGTCCCAGACTCTTTACACACACTCTCACACAAAGACTCTGTGAGACAAACTGAATTTGCTTGATAAAGTAAGCATCTTCTACTATAGTGCTTTCTTGTCCTTATGGTTATTAAGTACTATTATTATCCCTATTTATGTGATCTATGATGTGGTAGTTGGTACCAAATAATAATGGCAGGCACTAAAAGTTAGGGTTCAATCATATGAAGAATTCACAGTGGCCATCCTCTTTGGCAAAAGGTAGATTTATTTGGAGAAATAGATTACAGACAAAATGGAGGGATATAATAGACACCAGGAAGGATAAATATGAAGTACAGTAGGAAAGCATATGAAAGACAAGTTTCTCAGTGGACTCACAATTATCCAGCAAAAAGGGAGAATTCCATGAGGTTGGGGCATGCCCTTAGTTGACAGGCTAAATTCTGAAAGGGACTTAGCACCCAAAAGAGTTAGTTAGCTGTAAGGAGGAAAAATGGAGTTTAGAAGCATAATGGACTTAGGGGAGATGATGTATGGCATAAGAGAAGGGGAGGGAACACCAATTGAAGTGAGCTAAATTCCAAAAGGATTTAGTAAAGATCCAGGAGCAAAAAGAAAAAATTATAGGAAAAGTTAAAGAGACAGAGCTTCAGTTACTTATTTGCTCATTTTATCACTTACAAGTAAGTCTGAGGGGTGGTTTATTCACTATTATCTCAAAACTTGGTTATCACTGACCAACAGACTGTCTATCTGACAGTCTATCTGTAGAACTATACTATAATATTCCTAAGGTCAAGAAACTTTAGAATCATTGACAGACAGATTGTTAAAAAAATAGCACTACTCAGACCTGGGGGCCTCAGGATCATAGCTATATTTCTCCTAGAAGCTGCACCCCATCACTATTATACACTTGAGGGAACTGAGGCAAACAGAGTTTAAGCGACTTCATGAGCTAATAAGTATCAATGGCTGGATTTGAACTCCCTGACTCCAGGCCCAGAACTCTTATTAGACTTCTACATGTCTGAGATTCTTAAGAGTAGGAAGAAATTATTTTATACCCAGCTCTAAGCACATTGCCTGGAAAATGTTAGGTGCTTCATTTATGTTTGTTGTTTGATGGTATAAAAATAGTACTTCTGTAACTGTGGTCTGGGAAAGAGAAAGAATGAATTCTAGGAAAAAGAAAGGGGGGAAATGGAGAGTGGAATGCAGGAATGTATTATTAGATGAGGGATAGTTTAGGTTAAATTCAATTTGTAAATGAATTTAGTTTAATAATCCTGGAATTCTATATACAATGGTAAAATAGCTAGATTCACTGTAATTTAAATCAGGAATTACATAATTTTATTAGGTTTATTGAATTGTACTTCCAGACAAGAAAAAAAAATTACCCTGTTTTAAAAACTAAAATCAACCCCTTCAGTGTTGCCATCCTGCGATCTCAGAACGTGTAGACAAAACAAAGGCTAATGTGGATGATGCTGGGCAGAGCTATTTCTCAATAGAAAAGTGGTCAAAGAATATGGATAAGGCATAAGAGGATACCACCCCTACTATTTATGATTCATAATGAAATAATTTTTATTATTATAAACTTAGTGAAAGGCTAAATAGTATATTAGATGGAAAGCTGGCACCTAAGCCAGGAAGTCTTGAATTCATATCTCTGCACACCTCTGAAACACTAATGTTAGGCAAGTCATTAAAATTTTCAATGATCTGGGCCAGTGGTCCTCAAACTTTTTGAATAGGGGCCAGTTCACTGCATCCTCCTGGACCTGACTAATGGAGAAGGTGGGAAAGAGGGAATACATATGCATTCCAAAGTCTGGGGCCATTCAGGGGAGAGTAGCCCTCCTATACAGTCCAAATTGCTACTTACTATGCAGCCAAATGTACCCAGAGTATACTTAGCTTTTAGTAAGCCATGTGATACATCATCTTATCTCATTCTATTCTTATGAAAAAGATGGAGAGATATAGTCCAGAAAGTAATATATTGAATGAATTCAGAACTTGTTAAATATCAGGACTCAAAGAGTTATCCTTAAAGGCTCAATTTTCTGCTTAGCAGGAAGTCTCCAGTTGGGACTTTATCATTAGTACTCCACACAATGCCAGTTTCAGGCCTGATTCTGAAATTGAGGAAGCTTGTTTGGTATCACTGGCTGTTAGCTTTTATATGTCTGTCTTCCTTAGGCAACTGTCAGAAAATGCATTCAGGAGTGTTGGCAAAATTCAAATCATTTTTGTGGAATCCATCAATGGGATGTTCTGGATATCCAGAAGCACTCTCCCTGGGACAGCTTCACTGTCTTTTTCTTTCATTTCCTGTCCTGCCACAAGCTGGCTGGATTTTGCTTTGAATATGATCACAGGTCAAAGGTAACATATTTGTGTTAGAAGAGAGATTATGACCCTGGTCACCAAATTATCTCATCTAAAAAATGGGGAGTGTTAAACTTGATAACCCCTAAAGTTCTAGCTCTAATCTATATATCTTTCATAAATTCTAAATCCATAAGGTAGCTGGTAGCACATGGATAAAAACATGGGTGGAGCTCAGGAAAACCTGAGCTCAAATACAGCCTAGGATACTTAGTAGCTATATGACCTGAAAAAGTCATTTACGTTATATCTATTTCAACTTCCTCATCCACAAAATGGATATGATAAATGGAAATAATAATGAATAACACTTACCTCTCAGGGTTATTGTCATGATAAAATGAAATAATATTTGTAAAGTGCTTTGCCAACTTTACATTGCTATATGAATATTAACTATCATCACCATTATTTCTGGAGACAAATCTTTAGCCCAAAGGAGTGAATTGAATGGTGGAAATTTTGGGCAGTTTGATAAGAGCAAGTATGGGGATGGTAGGATAAGCACTACCTTTCTTTGGAATTTAGAACTTCTTTGCCCTTTTTAATGCCATAATTGATTATCTACATCTAATAGTTGGGCTCCCTCCTTCCACAGAAAAAGTTCCTCCACGACTCTCATCTTTAACAGAATCCTAAAATTTGGAACTAGAAAGTTCTTTTTGTGAACTGGAAGCCACACAAGCAATAAGTTATAGAAGGTGGAAGGATACTGATTCTATAGGATTCTATAGTCTGAGTCCTAGGACTGAAACCTACCATGACTTTGGATTCTGCCTGTGAGCTTGCATCATACTGCCTCCTCCCTGCTGATCACTTCCATAATGATAAGCACATGCCCTTTGCCTCTGGCAAGACTCTTCACATTCCTTCTGTGGAGTTTCTTTAAAAAAAATATTCCCAACCTATGGAATGGTTGCCATCCTCAATTCCCAAGAGATCTCTGTGGGTACCACAGCATATTAGCCACCTCTGATCTCAGGCTTCTATTCCTGACCCTAGACCACTGGGCAATGCCAGGCAGAATGTGGCACCTTGGGACTTAGCATTAGATTAGGTTTTAGAGACCATCTGGGTTAAACTCCACATTTTACCAATGAGGGAAAAAGGATGGTGCCCAGAAATATTTTCTGAGATTATTTTCCAAATCCTGAAGGAGAGGTGTTTTCATTAAAAAGCATGAGTGTGTGTGTGTATGTGTGTGTGTGTGTGTGTGTGTGTGTGTGTGTGTGTGTGTGTGTGTGTGTTAAGGCTTTCTAAGAGTATCTTCTGACAATGACCTAACGTGAGCCGTATATCTCTTGCCATGATATGGCATCTCATTCCCCCTTCAAAGCCAATGGAGGGAATGACTGATGATTTTTTTTTACACTTTGTGAGCTGGGGATCTGGTATTTTTCAAAACTAAAACATTCTAACTGAAAATTGTCCTAAGAAAAAGGAAATGTTTCAATTTCAAATCCTTAATTAAAACCATATTCATAATTCTTCGTATTTAAAGAGAAAGTTAGAGAAGAAATTTACTTTTGCACATCACAGAGATTATAATAAACACAGGGCCTTGCCAAAGGGATGCCTCCAGCTGCACCAAGAGAGCCTGGGAGTGTACCAGGGCCGCAGCTCCAACAGGAGGAGGCCGAAGGCAGGATCATGTGCAGAGTGGCAAACAACCCTAATGCAAAACTCATGGATCCTGCTGGAGCTCAGCTCTGCAGAAATACAGTACACACATACACACACACACACATACACACACACAAAGATGCACATACCACACGTACATACAAATGCATAAATAGACACAGAGTCACCTAATAGTCAAGCAGTTGGTCAGAGGCATTTGTTCAATGTTTTAATGTGCTAGGCATAATAATCAGCACTAAGACTAGAAAGACAAAAACAGTACCTGCCCTCAAGGAGTTTATCTTCTATTGGAGGAGATGATGTGTAAATAAATAGGTAAACTACAGCTAGCCAGATAGATATACAGAAAAAACAAAGATACATAGATAGAAACATGGATATTATCATATGTGAAGTCACACACACAGATACACATATGAATACATGTATTGTACAAGTCATAATTAGGAAGGTGATTTTCAGGGTAAGGGGGCAGAAGAATTTCCAGGACAAAAAACTACTAAAATAAATTTTAAAAGATTTTATTTCATGAAAAAAATTCCAAGAAATAATTAAAACAAATTCAGTAGAAGAGGAAAGGAGATTAATTAATTATAAGAGCAGCTTGAAACCATCTTATTTTAACTAATTATTTTTGTTAAGCAGATACTTAGATCATTTTTTGTAATCTCTAAATTTCAGTATCCTAAGACAAAGTCCCAGCCACCCTGCCCTGATTATGATATATCTAAGCTTTTCTACATGGATTGACATATAAATACAAAAAGATACACCCACCTGAAGAAAACTCTATATTTTAGTGGAAGTTCAAAAATATTAGTTCCTAAGTTTACCCATAAATCTTATGGATCACATGTATTTATTCTATAAAGCTGTATTCTAGACAGTATTAACAAGTAATTTGGAATTACTGGGCCCTTCCACAATTGTATGTAATACAATATAAATTCTCTAGAACCACAGATATTCTATTGCCATTCCTCACAGGAAGAGATTTTATTTTTGCCAGATTTTGCCAAAATGAGTGCTGGCAAAATTTTATTTCAAATAGGTTATGTTTCTCCAAACAATATATTTGTGTATGCACATACATATGTATGTATGTACACACACACACACACACACACACACACACACACACATATCCTTCCAAATACCTAAGAAGATACTGCACTAGATGTATAATTGCATGCATTATAAAAACCTCAACTTCTACCTGGCTGCATAGGTTGAATGGGATAATTCCCCAAAGTCTCTCCGCAGCATTCACTGGACACCCATTCTATAAACAGCTGTCTACTAGACTTTATGGAGAGAGAGACCAAAGTCAGACTAAGTCTTTGTTTTTGAAGAACAAGAACAAACATACAGGGAAAAGTCTTAAGAACAGTTGGATATAAAATGAATATTTATATAAGTAGGGGATGAATTAGGAAAAAAAAGTAGTTTAAAAGGAAAGTTTCTGGGAGAAGATAAGTTTTGAAGACAGAAATTGGTGGGAAATAGTTAAATGAGTTTTTCATGTTGAGAAAGCAGTAATATAAATGTAATGTACATAAACACAGAAAAAGGAAAGTCAACTTCTAGTTGTAGTAAATGCAAGTCTAGCCTTGAACGCTAACTCACACCAGCTGTGTGACTCTGGACAAGTCATTTTAAGCTCTCAAAATTCTCTAAGGCTATAAAATTGCAGAAAATTTGCTGATTTATGTCAAGAAGGAAATTCCATACCAGAAGTTCCCAAAATCTACATAGTCACAGATAAAAAAATATTCCCAAAATAGTGTTAATATCTATCTACTACCACTACAAAGGGATCCACTCAGTGTACCTTTGACATCAAAAATTAAAACTCCTTTCCTCAGCCACCTCTCACTCTATAGTGGTCAGGGCCATCACAGCCACTAAGGAGGGAGGAGCAGACAAGGGCAGGCTGGAGAAAAGACTGTTTGGGAAGAACTGGGCCATTTGAGCATCTTCCAAATTAAGCCAACTATTCTCCATAATAAGGAACTGACCCCACTTGTCTCAAATGCTGTCACCTCCATGGGAAAAAATCCTGGACACATCAGTCTATTTATATCTCTGCATTGAAATCATGAATCAGTAAAAGAACTAGGAATATTTGCCTTTAAGAAGGAAAGACTTAGTCGTAAAACTAAAAAGAATATAGCAGCACAGCAACAACAGTATTGTTCTGTCATTACATTTCTGTCCAACTATTTGGGGTTTTCTTGACAAATACACTGTAGTGGTTGGCCATTTCCTTCTCCAGATGATTTTACAGATGAGGAAACTAAGGTAAGTAGTGACTTGCTTGGGGTCACACAAATAGTAAGTGTCTGAGGCCAGATTTGAACTCAGAAGGATGAGCTTTTCCTGACTGTAGGCCTGTCCATTAGCTCTATCTATTGTACTACATAAGTGCCCCAAATGAATTAGAAGCATATAAAAATGCAATGGACTTTGCCTTCAAAGCCAGGAAAGGATTTTCCCTCACTGGAAGTCTTCAACTGGGAGCTGAGTGACCACACACCCAGCAAGTTGTAGCCAGGATTTCTGAGGATTTTTGTGCAGGTAGAAGTTGGATGAAACTAGCAGCCTTTGGGTTCCCTGTCAATTAGAGATAATGTAGGTATGAGAATAAAGAGTTACATTCTCATATAATCTCTGGCTGACCATTTAAATTCTGCCCCTCCTGTGAGGATCTTTACATCTCCCCTAGTTTGTTAACAATATCCTCATGAAAGAATACCAGAAAACTTGGAACTTTGTGAGTCATAGAATCACAGACCCAGACATAGGAGGGACCTCCAGGGCCATCTATCCCAATGTCCTTATGTAGGAGTTGAGAAAATGGAAGC
Organism: Sminthopsis crassicaudata; assembly: GCF_048593235.1. Lineage (NCBI taxonomy): Eukaryota > Metazoa > Chordata > Mammalia > Dasyuromorphia > Dasyuridae > Sminthopsis > Sminthopsis crassicaudata. Next base: position 611,990,527 of record NC_133618.1, read on the forward strand.
TCAGGAAGAATTTGCCTAAAATTGTGTCTAACTCAGGATTTGATAAACACAGAGGAAGGAAATTCAACCTCTAGTTATAGTAAATGCAAGTCTAGACTTGAACTCTAACTCACACCAGCTGTGTGACTCTGGACAAGTCATTTTAAGTTCTCAAAATTCTCTAAGGCTATAAAATTGCAGAAAATTTGCTGATTTATGTCAAGGAGGAAATTCCATACCAGAAGTTCCCAAAATCTACATAGTCACAGATAAAAAAAATTCCCCAAATAGTGTTAATATCTATCTACTACCACTAGAAAGGGATCCACTCAGTGTACCTTTGACATCAAAAATTAATGAGCTTCTGATAGCAGACAATGTTTTTTTCCATTGTAGCAGATCATCTAATCTAAAATCCTCATCTTCTAGATTTGGAGACAGTTGCAAATATGCCTCAATAAAGGCATAAAGTGTCTTGTCTATTTTCCCACAGTTTAGTGGTAAAACCAGAATTAAAATCTAGATCTAATATATTGGATCATTTGCTAACTGGGGGAAGAGATGGGGAAAAAGGAAGGAAAAAATTAGAAAACAGTTTTTGTAGGGGTATATGTTGAAAATTATCCATGTATATATTTTGAAAGTAAAAAGCTTTAATTTTTTTTATTAATTTTATAATTATATATTTTTGACAGTATATATGCATGAGTAATTTTTTTATAATATTATCCCTTGTGTTCATTTTTCCAGATTTTCCCCCTCCCTCCCTCTACTCCCTCCCTTAGATGACAGGCAATATCATACATTTTACATGTATTACAGTATAAGCTAGATATAATATATGTGTGTAAATCCAATTTTCTTGTTGCACGTTAAGTATTAGATTCTGAAGGTATAAGTAACCTGGGTAGATAGACAGTAGTGCTAATATTTTACATTCAATTCCCAGTGTTCCTTCTCTGGGTGTAGTTGTTTCTGTCCATCATTGATCAGCTGGAAGTGAGTTGGATCTTCTTTATGTTGAAGATATCCACTTCCATCAGAATACATCTTCATACAGTATTGTTGTTGAAGTGTACAGTGATCTTCTGGTTCTGCTCATTTCACTCAGCATCAGTTCATGCAAGTCTCTCCAAGACTTTCTGAATTCATCCTGCTGGTCATTTCTTACAGAGCAATAATATTCCATAACCTTCATATACCATAATTTACCCAACCATTCTCCAATTGATGGACATCCATTCATCTTCCAGTTTCTAGCCACTACTAAAAGAGCTGCCTCAAACATTTTGGCACATAAGGTCCCTTTCCCTTCTTTAGTATTTCTTTGGAATATAAGCCCAGTAGTAGCACTGCTGGATCAAAAGGTATGCACAGTTTGATAACTTTTTGGGCATAGTTCCAGATTGCTTTCCAGAATGGCCAGATTCTGAAAGTAAAAAGCTTTAATTAAAAAAAATCTAGGTCCACTGACTACTTGTCCTAAGTTTCTTTCCTTCCACCATATTGCCTGTTATTGACCAGCTCCTTCACATCCTAATCCTCTATGCCATGGAATGTGAATCTAAGATTGAGACTTGGAATGGACTTTACAGATCATCTAATCTAACTCATTTTTTTAAATTTACAGATGAGAAAATTCAGGCCAAAAGTGACTGATTCTTCTCATGAGCAAAGAACTATATTTTTAAATGAGAGATTAGGAGAAATCATGACTAATTAGAAAAACACAAAATAAAGAAACTCTGAAATGCCATTCTTCATACCATTAGAGGACAAAAAAAAATGACAAATGACAAATGGTAGCGGGACTTCAGGAAACCAAACACAGTTACCAAGAGATACTGTTGGCAAACCTATAATCTAAAGCAATGATAGGAAGAGTAAAAGGACCTATATGTATAAAAATATTTATAGCAATCATTTTTTTAGTGGTCAAGAACTGGAAACTAAATGATTTAATTGAAAAATGGTTGAACAGATTGCAATACATCCAGGGAACGGAATATTATTGTGTTATAAAAAATGACAAGAGATGATTTCAGAGAAACGTAGGAGGATTTATTTTAACAGATACAGAAAAAAATGAGCAGAATTAAGGCAATAATTTATATAATAACAATATTGTTAAGATAAACAATTTTGAAGGATTTGATCAGTGCACTCACCAACCAAAATAACAAATAATGCCTCATGCTACCCACTTCTTGATGCAGAGATGATAGACTCAAAAAGAATAATGAGACAGATTTTTTGGACATGGACTATGAGGGGATATATTTTGTTTGATTATGCACATTTGATTTTTTTAACCTTTTTATTTTCAAATCATGTGCATAGATTGTTTTCAACATTCACCCTTGCAAAACCTTGAGTTCTGAATTTTTTTTCTCTTCCTTTCCCTCCATAGCAAGTAATCCAATATATGTTAAACATGTGTAACTTTTTTATACATATTTCCACAATTATCGTGCTGCACAAGAAAAATTAGATCAAAAAAGAAAAAAATGAGAAAGAAACCAAAATGCAAGCAAACAACAATAACAAAAGTGAAAATACTATGTTGTGATCCATAGTCAGTCTCCATAGTCCTCTTCCTGGATGCAGATGGCTCTCTTCATCACAAGACCATTTGAACTATATGCACATTTGTTACAAAGGTTTTTCCCCCAAACTGGGGATGAAGTGGAAGGGAGAGAAAAATAAATGCTCTTCAATTAGAAAATTAAAGAAGTGAAAAAAATTGGGTAAGGATTCATATCAACTCTTTCCTGTTGTATTGATTGAAATGACATTATACTGTAGAGGGAGCTAATATAGGTAAAATAATGTAATAATAATATAATAGTAAGCATATGGGTATTGGAGTTTGGAGACCTGGATTTAAGTCCTAAGTGGCCCTAGGGAAGGCAGCAACCTCTCTGAACCTCAATTTCCTCATTTGTAAAACAGGAATAACAATAATAATATTCTCCATCACTGGAAGGAGATCTGTACATCACTCTGTAAACCTTATTCTAGGATCATAAATCTAGACATGGAAGGGACGTCAGAGGTCATTTAATCTAACCTCTTTTAACAGATGGGGAAATTGTCACCAAAGAAGATAGATGACTTATTTCCACTCCTTTTCCTCAGATCTTCCCTCTTAAACAAGAAGATTGAATTCAACCAAACATGGGACCACTAAACTAAACGCTAAAGGATCCTCGCCTGCCATATATTGCCTTAGAAAGCTACCAAATAACATTACCTATGTTCTATTGTAATTTTACATAGTTAAATAATTCCCAGTTACAGTCACATTTGAGACCTGTGCTCTTAAGTATTTCAGGGTTGAATTGAGGATGAGAGGAAAAAACAAATCATGACTATCTCCTACAAAAGGAAAGGCTCTGAGTCAAAGATGGATTCACAGGCAGGGCCAGAAAGGCACAGTATTGTTATTGGGCATGATAATCATTCAGGACGATTTCAGCCCAGAAGACATTACAGTAGACTCTTTATCCAATCCTTGTGTAGCTTTTGAACCTCCGAATGTCACTAACTTGCTTAATACAAATATAATTGAAACCATTTTACTTAGAAGTCATGTAATCTCTTCTCACAGATGTTACAGCCTTCGATCTGGCTTATAGTAGGCATGGTTTACCTATTCCTCCCCAACCACACTCATTTTCCATTTTTCACTGGATCAGAAAAGTGATTGTGTAATGTCTGTTGCCCCAAATGTAAGTAAATGGACTTTCAAAAGTCACTTAAAAATATTCTTCAATTTAATTTGTTCATATTTTAAAATGCCCAAGGACTTTATGGAGATAGTAAAACTAAACTGAGCTTTTAGTTTGAAATTGATGAATGCACTTAGTCACTCAGCAAACATTTACTTTTCTACTATGTACTAAATAGAAAAGAGGTTGTAGTGATAATTCCTGGCTCTGAGGACTTGCTGTATAGAGTACTTTTTTGGCTGTCTACTCACAGTGCACTGTAGATTAAAAATCCAATATAACAATGGTTCTCAGATAGTAGAGTTTTAAAAGGAAAATGAAATATTGTTAAAGAACTATTTAAAGGGAAAAAATAGAAGTCATAAAGGTATGAATGCAAATTAAACAACAATGAATTGAGCCTAGAATTAAACAGGAGTAGGAAGGCAAGTTAAACAGCCTTCAGGAAATTACAAAGCTGCTTTAATATACCCAGACCTCTCTCAGAGGCAAAGGCCCATCTTTTTTAATACCAATATTTTACCTGGGACATTACATGGCTGCAAAGTAAGGGATCACTATGACTCCCCAAAAAATTAAAGATGAGTATCACATAAAAGACAATAAAGAGTATATCATGGGCAGAGGCTGGCTAAAATATAAGATAAGGAAATTGAAATAACTGGACTAAAGGATGACAGGAAAGAGATATATATATATATATATATATATATATATATATATATATATATATATATATATATACTATTATCTTCTTGATGTTGTCCCAAGATCACTTCATCTTCTTTTTCACACACACACATATATGTGTGTGTGTGTGTGTGTGTGAAAAAGAAGATGAAGTGATCTTGGGACAACATCAAGAAGATAATAGGTAGACAGTCCAAGTATTCCACTTGTATTAATACAATATCAGGAGAAAGTGAGACAGGCCTCTAGAAATGTGTTTGAACATCCTGTGATGAAGTTTTTGAGTGCCATTGATCATAGTCTGGCATATGGGAAGATATGTATAGAATGAAGTTTGTATCATGGGAGAAAATCCATCAACTGGTACCCAAATCAATGAGATCACAGTTCCATCTGAGTATTTTAAGACAGCAACAACAAGAAGGCTAGAAATTATTTCTTGAAAATTAGAATTCTACTTTTTGCCCTTCTATACCATTTTTGAACATATCAATTTGATTATGAAGCCAAATACCAGAACATTTTCCAATGAAATGATGTGAAGCCTCATGGTTTTTATTGCTAAGTGAAAAGCTAGATGGAATTAATACTTAACATGCAGGTTGACTGGGGGATACAGGAAGAAAGAAGAGGCATTCCTTAGGCCTGGCATCTGGTGCTTCAATGTGGGGTCTGCATGATTCTTTTGTACACACCCACAGAATCCCAGAATTTTAAGTTGAAAAGGTTATCTAGCCCTCGGGACTCAGGCTCTTCCCACTTCTCACCCTTACTGCTTTGACACTGAAAACTGGCTTTGAAACCCTTTGGATGCCAAAAGCTAGAAGTGGGAAATCACAGATGTCCTTTTCCCTGTCTCTTTAGGTCACCCCACTATTACTACCCCTTGACCTTTTAGATAGGGAGGAAGAGATTTATTTCTATTTCTTCCTCTGCAACCGCTCTATAGGCAACATAGTTGGTGAAAGAATCCCTGATGCTTACTGCCATTCAGGAGAGGCCACAAGCAGGTTTTGTGTGGGGTTACAGCGGAATGGGATGATTCGGTGATGGGCTCTTCAGCAATGTGCTATCATTCTTTTCTCTCACACTTGGCTGGTTCTCACATGAAATCCTAGACTGAGTTCAAAGGATTTCACCAAGCAGCCTCTTATTATAACCCAATAACACTAGGAATGGAGGGAAAGTCCAAAATAAAAGGCATTCCAAAGAACCCAAATTAGCTCAACTTGATTCTCATTTCAAGCCCATGAATGCATGGGGTAGGGGGTAGGGATAGGGAGGGCTTTCTCTCATCCCAAGAGCACCTTCTGGCATCAGCACAAACAAAGGCAAACAGAGGGACTTTTCTTTCATGCTGTTCTTTCATCCTCCTCCAGACTTGAATGTTCTTTCTCTCTGCCCACCCCACCCCCAAACTGGAAAACCCTAAACTTCCTGGCCCCTCTCATTCTCAATCAGCTCCACTCTACTAGCAAAACCCATTCCTGGGATGTTCCCAATCACTGCCTTTGCAGTTAGGCTTTTCTCTCTTCCCCTCCTCAATATTCCAAATAGCATTGAAACTGTCAATGCAGGGGAAAACAGCAGGGTTGGGAAGAAAGCTTATATATCACATAGATTTGCTGGTAAGAAATTTGGCTTGAGGTTGGTTCTGCATATAATTTTTTCAAGTATTGCAAAAGGTTACAAAGAAACCCTTATGTCTACTCTAAAAGTGTTATATTTTAATCAAAAGGGGAAAATGGATTAAAGGAATACCATTGAATACAAAAAGATTGCTCCTGTGTAGAAATCCAGCAATGAAAGGTTTTAGCAAAAAGATAGCAGAAAATATCTGAGTAAAAAGATTAATAGAAAAACAGAAATGTTGGTAGTCTACTGCAAACCTCTTAGCCAGAAGGAAAAAGTAGATGATGAGATCCAGAAATACATCATAGACATGGGACATTGGCAAGAGAGTAGTGATGGGAAACTTCAACTAGTATGATTTACACTGCAGATAATTCCAGTCTGTAGAAAATGGAGGAAACAATGAGGGGAAATATTATTCAGCAATGGATAAAGCACTGAGTAGAGGCAGGAAAATATGAATTTGTATTTAGACTCAGACACTTACTAGCTACATGGCCCCAGATTATTTAACTTCTAGTTGCCTGTTGCATTAATTGTAAATTAGGTATGGTAATAGCACCTACCTCCCAGAATTGTGGTGAGAACCAAATAAGATAATATGTGTAAATTATTTGGCACAGTGCCTGGAACAGAGGAAGAACTTTAAATAAATACTCATTTTCTTCTTTACTTTCTTGCTTTTGACCATTATATAGGAACTTACTGCCGACATAGAAATGATGGAAATTTTCATTGAAACTGAGTTCATAGAAGATAAAAAGGTAAATGCTAGGCATATTCTAATAGACTTTATATGGGCATATTTCAAAAGTTCAGGAAAAAAAAAAGTTTGGTAGGAACTTAAAGAGGCTTAAAGAGGAAGAGGATGCTCTCAAAAATGAAATTATGAAAACATGATTCTGATAAAGAAATAATAGGGAGAGCTATATAAAAGACTTTTGATTAGAGGAAATTGATATTTAAACAAGCAAACATTAAATCCAACAAATATTTATTTTAAAAGTCTTTTATGTAATATTCTACTCAATATTAATTTCACTTCTATTTTCTCTGTGAAGTATAAAACAGAATTGGCTAATGGCATCAAAAGGTGGGGAAGAAAGTACCTAACTATCCTCAAATAACTCAATTCAGGCTAAATCATACCTCAGTGTATAAAAAGAATAGATGGACAAGACTGCTGTTGGTAATTATTAAAAAGTAAAAGGCAAACAAAAAATTCACCATAGAGAATAGGAGATATGCTGATATGCTGCAGGATATGAAAACATTGTTCCAGTTTTCAAAACGGATAAGGATATAAACCAGTGAGGTTGACTTTGATTTTTAGTACAATTGTAAACTTTATTATTAAAGGGAAGTTTTGTTAGGAATTAGCAACCATCACTATAAGTCAAGATAAAGTCATGACAAACTACCCTTATTTCCATTTTTATTTAATAATAAATTGCATAAAACCTGGATTTCAATGAGGCACTGTACCCAGTATTTTATAATAGCCTTTTGACAAAATGGAGAGATATGGAACAAATAGTAATAGAATCAGATTCAGAAATAATCAAACAAGTAGATCTAAGGAATGACAATTAATAGAGTGATTTCAACTCCAAAATTCATTTAGTAGGTTCTGTACTTGGTTCTATTATGTTCAACATTTTAATCAATGACTTAGAGGCAGAGCAATCATCAAATTTTCAAATGACATGAATCTGGGAAAGATAGTTAATATGTAGGATTCCAAAAGACTAAAGCTATGGGCTAAAGTTGATATTATAAAATTTCTTTTAACAAAACCATTTTTGGTTATTTGTTGGTTCCCGCTCTCATACCAAATTGCTAAATTCCTTAATCCAATGTTACCTTTTTGTTTAGGAAAATTTTACACAAATCTCCCAATAACATTATTTTCTTCATAACTAGTACTTTTAAGTCATTTTTCTAGCCCCTAAGATTTCAACCAATTCAATCAATCTTCTTTTAACCCAATCACTATAACCTCTCATTAGATTCTACTTATTGAGATTGGATTTCATGGTAAGTAGTACCATTTCTCTCCATTCCTGGAAGCTGGCAAGGCAAGGCATGAAAGGGAAAAAACACAGAATTCTAAGAATCATTAGAAAAGGTGACTCTAGAGAATTATTGGGTATCAGAAAACATATTGGGCTTGGAATTTTGTGTTCAGTTTTAGGTATCACATATTAGAAAGACCTTTTATCAAATGGGAATGCACCCAAAAAGGTGTTGGGATGACAAAAAGTCTTGAACCTATGTCATATAAGAAGCTGGTAAAGAAATGAGAGTGTCTAATTTGAAAAAGGGAAGACTCGGGATTTGGGAAGAGTGATAGTTGTCTTCATGTATTTCAAAATATATGAAATGTTCTGTTTTACCCCTGAATGCAGAGCCAAATGCAATGGGTAGATTTAGACCAGTGGTATGAAAAGGTTTCCTAATAGTCATCCAAAAGTAGAATGGGCTGCCTACAGAGGAAGTTGAAGTCTCCAAACCAAAGATGCATGACCACTTATCAGGTATGGCATCAAAAGCGATTCTTCTGTTCAGATGTAGACTTTACTAGATGGACTCTGGGATTCCATCCAACTTTGAGAGTATGTGATTCACTGAGGCAGGAAGCTGGAACTCTTCCCCAGAACTGCCACTAGCTGGATGTACCGACTAAATCACGTCTTCCCCTGAGACTTTGAAGTTTCTTCAGCTAGAAAGTGAGGGGCCTAGACTAGATGAAGATCAGAATAGTCTCTTCCCACTCAAAAATTCATTGGTTTTAAAAATAGACTGTGCTAAAGCAGAGGCTTTATGACCATACTTTTCCCCAGTATCTACCTATAGCAGGTACCTTGATAGCAGCAGATTACAGTGAAGGGTCAGAGGGCCTGAGTTCAAATCTCAACTCTGCCATTTACCTGTGGAACTTTGACTCAATTAACCCCAATAGATCTCAGTTTCCTCATATATAAAACAAAGGGGTTGAATTGAGGATCTCTGTACTCCCTGTCAGTTCTAAATTCATATATCTATGACCCCTTTGCTTAATTCTAGGCCTAAGAGTTTTTCTTCCACTTACCTAATCAAGGGTCTAATTGCTATAGTTTTGGTTTTATTCCTTATTAGCATTCTCTATATCCCTATAGAAATGCTAACAAATATATTAAAAATTCCTCCCAAACACTTTAAAAACAACCCTTAGTGGACGTGTATGTTTATTTTAGCTCCTTACTCTATTTTGAAAGGAATAATTCTCTAGCACTAAATGTCCATATTAAATTTTATATATCCATGTCTCAATACAGATCTATAAAATGCTTTGTAAACCTTAAAATGTTCTAATGTAAGCAATATTATATCATAAATGCCAAGAGTACAGAATGACCCGTTATATACAGTGCCAACATAGCATTATGTATGTATCACCTTTTCTAGAATATAGCACAGAGATACATATTATACTTAGCATTTAAGGGGTAGGTAATCAACATTCAGTGGTTCTCTACTATGTAACAAATAAAGGTCAGACTCCTGTATCTGGCATTCAAATTCTTCCCTAATTAACTCCAATCTCCCTTTAAAATTTATAATAAAAACAATAACTTTTATAGAAGACTAGGTGTTACAGTAAGCTACTGGTCTTGTAGCCAGTTTTGAAACTGAATTCAAATCCAGCCTCATATACTTACTGGTTATGTCACTTAATTCTGTTTCTCTCAATTTCCTCAGCTATAAAATGAGCTGAAGAAGGAAATGGCAAATCACTTCAGTATCTTTACCAAGAAAACTCCAAATGGAGTCACAACTAATTTACTGAAAAACAACAAACAGAAAACCCAAGGAAAACAAACAAAACCCATTTATATAGCCCTTACTATATGCCGGGAATTTGATCCTGACAACACCATTTTACAGAGGAGGAGACTGAGGCAAACAGAAGCTAAGTGCGTTGTCCACTTTAAAATCTTTTCTCATACTGGTCTCCTTTACATTCCCTTCTATAGAGCTAAGCTAATCAACTCACTGATAATCCTAAAACATATCTCTCACTGTTCTGCTTCCATGTCTTTTAACCCATCATTTCCTAAGCCACAAATGCTGCCCCTCTTTCTTTCCATTTCTGCCAGCTAAAATCTCAGACTTAATATTCCATGTTCATAAAGAGGACCAAGGTTTATAAAATATTTGCTCACCCCACATACTTCTCTGATCATATACTTATTTAATTATATCCTATTATTACTTAGATTTAAGTCTTTGCTAGAAATATGTGGCAGAATCACAGAACTTGAGAGTAAGAAAGAACTTCAATGGCAATCTAGTTCACAACATAGCACTACAATACATCTACCAAGAACTCCTCAAACCTATATATATATCTCTACAATATTCTGGGTAGCCTTAAATTTCATTTCTTCAAAGATTATAGTGTGCTAAGATCTGACATTATTTGGCATTGCTGGGAGTCCATTTGAGACAGTCTATAGAGACCCAACTCAAAGCTGAATCTTCAGATCAATCCAGGCCAGGAAGTAAGAATAAGTTGGAAAGCACAAAAAAGCCTATACTAAAAATAATCTAATTAGTTGTGTTACTTAGAGAAAGAAAATGTTTGGATTGCTTCTCTCTTTTTTCAACAAATAAAATTTTATAATTAAGAATAAGAAACATAAGATTTAACTCAACAAATAGCATAAAAAGTGAATTTCAGTTTCATATTATATTCAATTAAAGGAGAGGAAGTAAAGGAGAGCTACAGAAAGAACAGAAAGGGAAGATGAGAAAACAAACCAAGAGACAAGAGAAAGGGGGAAAGCTGGAGAGGAGAAAGAAAGAAACATAGCAATGGAAGAATTAGAAAACATGTTCAAGGAAAGAGAAAGTAAAAGAGAGGTAGAAACAAAGGAAAAAAGAAAGAGGGAGAAGAGACAGAGGTAGAGACAAAAAAGACCAAGAAAAAGGAAAATAGAGTGCATGAGGTTCCATGGTGAGCACCAGTGAAGGGGTTACTGTCATCTCCTGCTTTTGGGGGGCTATGATCTTGGAGTAATATAGTATAGTAAAAAATATGGAATCGTTTGCCGCAATTGGGTAGCACAGTGAAGGAAGCACTGGGCTCTCTCTTTGTGAGCTCAAATCTAGCCTCCAACATTTTCTAGCTGGGCAAGTAATTTACTTTATTTGTCACAGTTTCTTCATTTATAAAGTAAAAGGGAGAAGAAAATGGCAAATCACTCCAGTATCTCTGCCAAGAAAACCCCAAATGGAGTTTTGCAAAGAAGTTATATGCAAAAAGTTATATGCAAGAGTTGCATATAACTGGACAACAATAAAGAAAAGGAAGAAGCAATAACAATCAAGCAGGCTGATTTCAGCAAAGTCTGGAAAGACTTATGTGATCTGATGCTGAATGAAGTGAGTAGAAACAAGAGAATATTGTCCACAGCAAAAACAAGATTATGTGATGATCAAATGTGATGGACGTGGCTCTTTTCAACAATGAGGTGATTCAGGCCAATTCCAATAGATTTGGGATGTAAAATGCCATGTGCATCCAGAGACAGAACTATGAAGACTAAATGTGGATCAAAGCATAGTATTTTCACCTTTTTGTTGTTGTTGTTGTTATTTACTTGAATTTTTTTCTCTCACTTTTTTCCCTTTTGATCTGATTTTTCTTTGGCAGCAAGAAGGATATGAAAATATATTTAGAAGAATTGCACATTTAACCTATGTTAGATTACCTGCTATATTGGGGAGGAGGGAGAGAGGCAATTTGGGAACACAAGGTTTTGCAAAGGTGGATGTTGAAAACTATCCTTGCATGTATTTGGAAAAATGAAATACTATTTAAAAAAGAAGAAACAATCATAGTGATTCAGTTGTGGCTTTGTCCAAAACAAGCTATACTGGACCAATCTTGTTTTCTTTTCTAATAAGATGACAACCAATCTAATTAATTGCCATGTCTTATTGATTTTGCCTCCACAAAATTTCTTGTATCTATCCCTTTCTGTTCATCATCCGAGGGGGCCAGGTGGTGTAGTGGATAGGGCACTCAGACTGGAGTCAAGATAGACTTCCTCAGATCCTTACTGTGTGACTCTGATCAAATCATTTTACCTCTGCCTAAGTTTCTTCAGCTGTAAATTGGAGATGATAACAACACTTCCAAAATTGTTGTGAGAATCAAATGAAATAATATTTGTAAAGTGCATAGCATAGTGTCTGACATGTAGTAGGCCCTAGATAAATGCATATTATATTTCTGCAAAACTTCTTACCTCAATTACTATTGCTATTTTTTCTTCTCTCTTTTAAAAAAAAAAAAAAAAGTTATTTATTATATAAAATGGCTCTCCTAAGAGGAAAGAGACAGAAATACTGGAGAAATTTTGGTGGTCCAAAAAACCAAAAGATCAATGTAGATTTATTCTTTAAAAAAACACGAATCCAAGTTAGCTTGGGAAATTTTGACTAGGTCTTGATGTTAGAACTCATTTTGCCTCCGTTTCTTGAAGTCACCAATCCTCTCTGTGGCCTCAGCTTCCTGTTTGCAAAAATAAGCCGCCAACACCTACAAGGCTAATTGCTGTGTGAATTAGCTCACTAATGGTGGTAAAAGCTGCTCTAAGACAGGGAAAGTGCTAAATTTAATTATTTATTATTAGCGTCTCCTCCCTAGACAGATGTTTCTGGTTTTTAAAATGTGAACCATGTGGAAAACACCAGAGTAGTTCTAGTCTAGAAAATGGGGAAAGGGGGAAGGGAGACAGATAGGAGGCCGAGTTTGGGGAGAGGGGGGAGAAGCCAGAGTAATAACCGCTCGACAAGTATGGATGGAAAAATAAATGGGAAAGGTAACTGGAAGACAAGGAGATCTGCTGAGGCTGGAAGATGGTAGATAAGAAACAAGAAAAGGAAAATATGATAAGGAATACAAATGGAGCAAAGTTGGAGGTTGAAAGAGAGAGTAATGAAAGGTTGGAGCTAGTAGGAAGACTGCTAAATCTACAGAGGAAGAAATAAAGGCATTATAATATCAGAAATGGGAGTCTTGCTACCCTCCACCATCACTATCATTGGAATATACCAGAAGGGGAAGCAGCAAATGTAAGCAGCTGGGAAGAGGACTACAGAAAAATGGATTTAATAAATGCAAAGTGAAAAAATGAACCCAGAGAATCAGTTGTGCACAAACCCATATGGCCAAATATAAAGTGTCTTCAGGCTGATCAGGGTGGGAGTAAAGAAGCATGGGTGATAGGCCCTAAAGGAAATCAGGCAAGTGGCCTGAAAAGCATTTAGCAAGACTAGTTTCCCTATTCCTTGACTTTTTAATGCTACTTTCATGGATGGAAATCTGTCTCTAGATGAGAAAAGATAAGATCTGCAGGCCCTGATGACTTACATGCAAGAATACTTAAGGGTCTGACTTCAAGAGGGCTGGGCTTTAATAGAGTTTCTGTGTCGGACTCACTAAGGAAACTGGCTCAACATCCCTACGGCTGTAAAAGAGCAAAATGTTCTGCCTGATTTTTAAGATGAGTCCGTGGAAAGGATGGGCTGGTCATCATCACTTGGGGAGATGGAAAATAATATCACACACACACACACACAATCTCACTAGATCTTTCTCACTTATAAATAAATACATACTACGCCAACCAATGGACAGTATGGTCCCACAAGAAGAGCATTGGGCTTGAAATCAAAAGGATGAGGACTGGGTTTTGGTGTCACTTGGTAGTTTTGTGCAACCCTGAGCAAGTCACTGAAATGCTGATCTTCAGGTTCATCATCTTTTTAAAAAGGCAATAATAATACTCAATGCAACATGGATTAATGAGCAGGGCCCTGTATGCAGTCATAGGACTTGAGTTCTATTCTCTATTTTTCTGAACTCTGTTTCCTCATCTGTAAAAGGAAGGATGAATTCTAAATCTTTGATATAAAGTCTTATTTGTCTTCCTGGCACATTTACTACCAGGATTAAATAAGCAATTTTTGTTTGTGTATAATATATGTGAAATATCCGTCAAATATATAGAATCTATATCATATGTAAATGAAAATTATTATGTAATATAGATTTCATATGTTATACATAAGTGAAAATTATTTCTATATAATATAAATTTTGTATGTTATATCTAAATGAAGAGTATAAATTTTATTTCTATATAACATATTTTGTCCATATGTATAAATGAAGAATATGAGTTTCATTTCTATATTATATATTTCACATGTATTGTATATAGATGAAAATTTACTCAGTCAATTATTTGTATTCACATATTATATACAATATATTATTAAATATGTCCATTTATATTGATATATATGACATATTATGAAATATGACGTAAGGAATATATTAATAGATAATGAAATATATCCCATATAATATATAATAAAGTATATCATAATAAAATCATTTTTATTTTAATTAAATTTTTATTTTTAACAATTAAAATAAAAAAATAAACACCTCTGTAAATATTTAAGTTTTACAAAGGACATTATATACATTGTCATTTGATCTTTAGAGCCCTAGAACTATGTAATGCTACTTTCATAGAAATTGTTATTATGATATCCATATTACAGATGAGGGAACTAAAGCTCAGAAAGATGTAACCTCTTGTTTGGGGCCACAAAGTTGACTCAGAGACAGAATTTAAACCCAAGTCTTCCTGGTGTCAAACCCAGTATTTTATCCACTCCCCCAAGAAAGGAACAAATGAAGAAACAAAGAAATCTCTTTTTTTATAGCACTTTAAACTGTGTTCCATACTTTCCTCATAATAAACCCAGGAGAAGGAAGTAGTATTATAAGTATTGTTAACTATTTCTAAGCTAAGGAATCCAATCTGGAAAGATTCCACACAGTTGATACCAAGACTCTGAATCAGTCTTTAGCCCTTGGCTCCCAGCTCCCATAGCTATGAGTCACATTATGATAAGTATACCTTGATAGCTGGGGCCATAAACAATTGCTCCTTTTCTGTCTGCCAGGCTGGCTCAAGGTCTCAAAGCTCCAAGCTCCATGATCCCAAAGCACAATGCCCAGAAGATCTAAAAGTAATGTGATTTTGTAGAGAATAAATTCATTCAGGAGTCTGATGACAGAATGACTACCCTGATATTTTGCTAGGAAGTAATCAGCACGTACAACCCAATTTTTCTCCCTTTCCTTTCCATCTGCCGGCAAATCCATCTTGTGTTCTTTCAGACAAAGGAGATGATGAAGTGTATTTGGTGTAGGGAACAGGATTCAAGAGAAGAAAGGAGTAGCCCCAGAACATGTGCCTTTTGTCTGTGGACATTGTTTCAAGGTTCCTCTGGCTCATAATTACACACATTGATTTTTGTGAATAAATGATTGATGAGACAAAATTAGAACATTTAGGCCCCAGGAAACAAGAACTTCTAGCATTAGCTCTACCCTTAGCTACCAAGGTGTCCTTAGTTAAGGACAGAGGTTTACATTCTCTCATCCACAAAATAAGAGAGTTTGAGCAGATCACCAAGGACATGGTCTAGCCTCCCAGGGCTCTCCTGAGTATGTAAAGCACAAACCAGATTAAAATATAGATAATAGGAATATATGGTTTTCTAACTAAAAATGTGGCCCACAAAAATCCTTACAGTTTAGTGGTTCCTACTTCTATCTGAGTTTGATACCACTAGTTTAGACTATCTTTCAACCCTCTTCCAGCTCAAAATTCTAGGATCTTGTAATTTTCCCATATCTACTTTTAGGAGTGTACTGATAAATGGTGAATAATCCATTCTAGGGAGAGAAAAAAAGAGTCACAATCAAGTTTAATCTGCACAGTTAACATTAATATTAATTGTTTTATAATACTAATTTATATTATGTCTTTAGAATGTCATTTATAATGTTGTCTTATTGATCGTCTGGTCCTCAAACTTTTAATAGGGGGCCAGTTCACTGTCCCTCAGACTGCGGGAGGGCCGGACTATAGTAAAAACAAAACCTCACACTCTGTCTCCGCTCCTCAGCCCATTTGCCATAACCTGGGGGGCCGCATAAACATCCTCAGTGGGCCGCATCTGGCCCACGGGCCATAGTTTGAGAACCCCTGTAAGTGAAGAATGTGACATGCTCTATTCTTTTCTATTGATTGTCTCAGCTGATATTTTCATATCATTCTTCAGTTGAGACAATCAATAAAACAATTAATCAAGTCTTGACACTGAAAATTTAAAAATCAGCATTTGCCAGGCGTTCTCAGTACAGCCCTATTAGATTATCAGAAGGTAGCACAAAACTAAAAATTTAGAAGGAACCTCAGAGAGCATATTATAGAGGTTAAAGTGCACTATAAGTACGAGTTACTATTGTTTAGAGTGATGACTATTCACAGGTCCTTAAAGTCTTTGGGGATCCTCAATACTCTTTCAGCAAGACTGATTTTAAGTTATTTTTCAATCATGTCCGATTCTTCGCGACTCCATTTGTAGTTTTCTTGGCAAAGATACTGAAGTGGTTTGCCATGTCCTTCTTCATAAAATAAATAAATGAAGAAACTGAGGCAAACAGAGTTAAATGACTTGCCTGTGGTCATATAACTAATAACTGTCTGAGGCTAGATTTAAACCCAGAAAAATAAGTTTTCCTACCTCTAGACTCAGTACTAATCACTGCAACACATCATCTAGCTGCCCCTAAGTAGCTTGACTTGATGTCAAAACTATTTTCATTATTAATAATAATGATATTTCTGGCAAGATAAATATCAATATCACCCTTCTAAACAAAGACTCTTTGGGGGCCTTAATAATTTTAGAAAGGGTAGGGTGTGGATTTCTAATTGTAAATCCGCCACAACACATTTCCTCTTCAGGTGGATTCAAAAGTCAGTGTCAAAATATCCTCTTAATGATCCAAAGTAGATACAATGAATTTATTCATCGACTCTTTGTATTGCTTTTTGTAGTTTCTGTTTGTAGTGATTTGGAAGGCAACAAGTGCCATGACTGTATTACTTGATTTAAAAAACAAACAAACAAACAAACTTGGATTCAGATCCAGGGTATGATACTTATTATTACCTACATACCACCCTGAGCAAGTCAGCTATTCCTCTTGCTTTAAGTCTCCCACTCTGTGAAATGGAAATAATAATTATTGACAGCTAAATGGAGTCTGGAAGGCTCATTTTCATGAGTTAATATCTTATCTCAAACATTTAGTTGTGTAATTCTGGCCAAGTCACTTAACTATGTTTACCTTAGTTTCCTCATCTGTAAAATGAGCTGCAAAATGAAATGGCAAACCATTTGCCATTTTTGCCAAGAAAACTCCAAATGAAGTTATGAAGAATCAGACATGATTTGAACAACAAACATCATCAATAAAAACTACAATGATGGCACCTATCTCCCAGGAATCTTATAATGGTAAAAACAATGATTATGTAAAACACTTTACAGTGTTTAAAGCACTTTATAAATGTGAGATACTATTTTTTTTTACCACAAAATTGCTCAAGTTTCAAAACATAACCTCTGGTATTATTACTAGAATTCTAATGATAAATGACTTTTACTTCTCAGTATATGCTAATTAAGTGCACAGGTCCTAATTTTGAGCCTCGCAAGTGTTCTTTCCTCCTTCCTAATTAGACCTTTTATTTTCTTCCTAATTATCTCCTTCTCATCATCCTAGTCCCCATTCTGTCACTTAAAAAGTTGTCTGACCCTCCATAAATCACTGTCTCTCCAAAGTTCATTTTCCTCATATGTAAAATGAGGGGGATGGGCAAGGCCTACCCAGAATCTAAGATCCTTTTAAACTCCTAAGATTTTGTAATTAATTATAAATGTCTATTGAATTGAAATGAACTGGTAAGCTCAAGATATCTGACCCTAACTGGGAAAATCTAATGTCTCTAATTCTCTAATTGTATCTAGTAGCTGTGATTGCTTCTTGTAGGTAGTTGATATAGCTTAGAAATCTTCATGCTTAGAGTAAAGGGGTTTGGACCTTGAAGGGCAAAATGGTGTAGCCATAATGGCAACTTGGAGTTAAACAACCTGGTTCCAAATGGGGGTCCTTTATACACATCAGTTTTATTTAATGACTTATTTATTTGGAAATGTTAGATCTGATTATGACATAGAACTGAGAAGATAAGAAACAAGAGCTATAGTTCCAGAATTATTGGACACGAAGGATCCCTAACAAAGTTCTGAGGAGGTTCAATGAGGCAGCCTCAGCACAAGGTATGGGTACTCTTTGCTTCTCTTATTTTAATGCATAGTTTAAGCAAAGGGAGGTAGATATCCCTTTCTCAGGTGAGCATTAAGGCTAATCCCAGGAGATTGGAGGGGGGGAAGGAGGAGTGTGGAAGTTTATACTTCTCAACACATAAGAGAGAATTAAGGAAATAGTTTAGCCTTTCCTCCTAAATTCTACAACACTGAACCTAAACTATGGGCAAAAATGTAAGAATAAGAATAAAACAAAAGGGCCACCTTTATGCCCAAGGACAAAGGGCATTCTCAGGGCATCAGATTTTCTTCATGCCGGGGCGGAGCCAAGATGGCGGAGAAGATGCACACAAATTTGTAAGCTCCCTTCTTCCCTCATTACCAATTAGTTAAATCAGCCTCAAAAATAACACTGGACTGATAAAACCACAGGAATTAGAAGCACAATTTACCAGCTGAAGAAAATCTGGAATTTCAACAGAAAAGGTCGGTTCTGAGAGGAGGAAAAAAAAAAAGTGAGCACAGACAGGGTTGGACTGGGTGCTAGCACACTGTGCCAAACAGGCTGGGAGAACTCTGGGATCAGAGAAGCCACTGAGATAGAGGAATCTGTCACAGGCTGTTAGCTCTTCTCTGCTTATAAAACAGCAGTTCAGAAGAGAAATCAAGCCACTTTAAAATATAAAGTCAGATCCTTAATCCACTCCAATCTGGAAGTGACCTAATAGATCTCCCCACGCCTGTGCAGATGCTTTCTGCTGCCCAGGGCTACTCCTTGGGGTAGTTGAGAGCCTGAACAGCAGGGACACAGCCTGAGGCAGCCTCTAATCCACATAGTGCAGGGCTCAGCCTAAGGCAGTGGAATTCTAGCAGCAGCAGAATTCCCAGAGAAGCGGAACCTTTGTAGTAGGGACCGTGGTTTCTGGGCAGACACTTCTGGTTTGAGCGCAGGGGCTTTTGACATCAGCTGCTGATATGCATTGGCTGGGGTTTGTGACACTCTGACTGTTCAGCCTTAAACCTCAGGGCAGTCACTAGGCCACACAGTGGGGTTTTTCACTGAGCACTCCTCACAGCGCAGCCATGCCAACCACCTTTGAGGCATTTCGAGGGAGGGGAACTCTCTTCCAGAGCTCTCTCTTACCTCAGGCACAGGATGTTGCATTCTACCTCCAGTCTAGGAGGAAGCTGGTAAATAAATAAATAAACTTCTTACCCCAATGGCAAACCGCAACAGATTTTTAACAATGAGTAAGAAGCTGAAGAGAACGATTGACACCTTCTATACAGAGAAAGAGCAGGTATCCAACCCCGAGGAAGCTAACACCAGATAGTCTCCAGATAACACCCTAAAGGGGAATGATACTTGCCCCCCATCACATAACTCTCTCCTAAAAGAGACTATTAAAAAGTTAAGAGAGTTTGAAACAAAATGGGGAAAGGAAAGAGAAACTATGATAGAGAATAACAATGTCCTGAAATTTGAGTTGGAAAAAATAAAGAATTCACAGGAGGTGCAGGGAAACAAAATTTGTGAATTAGAAAAGGTTAAAAAAATCACAGGAAAGTAGGATTTCTGAATTGGAAAAGATAAAATAGTCTCAAGAAAGTAGGATTTCTGAATTGGAAAAAGAAAATAACTCACTAAAAGAAAATTAGTGAAATGGAAAAAATTTCAACAGAGCAAAATAACTCATTTAAAAACTCAATTGGGCATATATAAAAGGAACTAAAACATGTGAATGAAGATAATAACTTATTAAAAATCAGGACAGAACAAATAGAAATGAATGATTCGTTGAGAAACCAAGAATCAGTCAAACAAAACAAAACAAAACAAAAAAAAAAAAAAAAAAAAAAGAAAAGAAAAGCTGGAGAATAACATCAAATACTTACTGGGAAAATCTATAGACCTGGAAAATAGATCTAGGAGAGATAATCTGAGGATCATTGGACTTTCCAAAAACTATGTTCAAAAAAAAGAGCCTAGATTCTATTTTACAGGAAATCATCAACGAGAACTGTCCAGAGATAATAGAAACAGAAGGGAAAATAGGCATTGAAAGAATTCATTTAACACCTTCTGAAAAAGACCCTAAAAAAAGAACTCCACGGAATATTGTGGCTAAGCTGCAGAACTACCAAACTAAGGAAAAAATATTGCAAGCAGTGAGGAAAAAAACAATTCAAATATCAAGGTGCCACAATAAGGGTCACACAAGATCTGGCTGCCTCCACATTAAAGGATCGAAGGGCCTGGAACCTGATATTCCAAAAGGCAAAAGAACAAGGATTGCAACCAAGAATAAACTACCCAGCTAAGTTTAGCATTTTCTTCCATGGAAGAAGATGGTCATTTAATGAAACAGAGGAATTTCATTTGTTTCTAAGAAAAAAACAGGCTTAAACAAAAAACCTTGATCTACATGCACAAGACTGAAGAGAAGCAGAAAAAGGTAAAAAGAACTCTTGAGAACTGTATCTCTGTTGTGGATATACAGAAAGTCCGCATCGATAATTTGATTTTACTGATATAATATTAAAAAAAGGGAAGTAGTACAGGGAAGGGGATAGTATCAGAAAAAGGGGAAGGAGAGATAAAAAGAGAGAAACTACATCCCAGGAAGAGATATAGAAAATCTACCACATCTGAGGGAATTTAGAGAGGGGGAAAAACATTGTGTGAATCTTACTCTTATCAGAGTAGGCTCAAAGAGTAAATAATTGACATATTTGTTTTTCAGAGAATCCTTTCTCACCTCATTAAAAGGGGAGGAGAGGAAAAAGAAAAAGGAAAATGGGAATAAGGGAAGAGTACAAGAAAGGGGATGGGATTTAAAAGGAGGGGGGAAGGATACTAAAAAGGGAGGGCTGCATGTCACAAGTGAGGCCTATAAATTAAATATTGGGGAAAGAGTTCAGGGGGGTCAAGAGATTAAAAAAAAGCATAATCCAGGGATAATATGATGGCAGGAAATACAGAATTAGTCATTTTAACTGTAAATGTGAATGGGATGAATTTTCCCATTAAACGGAGACGGATAGCAGACTAGATCAAAAGTCAGAACCCTACAATATGTTGTTTACAGGAAACACACTTAAAGCAGGGAGATACATACAGAGTATAGGTAAAAGGTTGGAGCAGAATCTATTATGCTTCAAGTAAAGCCAAAAAAAGCAGGGGTAGCCATCCTTATCTCAGATCAAGAAAAAGCAGAAATTGATCTAATTAAAAGAGATAAGGAAGTAAACCATATCCTGCTAAAAGGTAGCATAGAGAATGAAGCCATATCAATACTAAACATATATGTACCAAGTGGTATAGCATCTAACTTTCTAAAGGAAAAGTTAAGAGAATTCCATGAAGAAATAGACAGTAAAACTATAATAGTGGGAGATCTCAACCTTGCACTCTCAGATTTAGACAAATCAAGCCACAAAACAAATAAGAAAGAAATTTTAAAAGTAAATAGAACATTAGAAAAACTAGGTATGATAGACCTTTGAAGAAAACTGAATGGCAATAGAAAGGAATATACTTTCTTCTCAGCAGTTCATGGATCCTATACAAAAATTTACCATATATTAGAACATAAAGATCTCAAAATTAAATGTAGGAAGGCAGAAATAATAAATGCCTTCTTCTCAGATCACAATGCAATAAAAGCTACATTCAGTAAGAAGTTAGGGGCAAATAGACCAAAAAGTAATTGGAAACTGAATAATCTCATCTTAAAGAATGACTCGGAGAAATAGCAAATTATAGAAAAAATTAATAATTTCACCCAAGATAATGACAACGATGAGACATCATACCAAAATTTGTGGGATGCAGCTAAAGTGGTAATAAGGGGAAATTTTATATCTTTAGAGGCTTATTTGAACAAAATAGAGAAAGAGAAGATTAATGAATTGAGCCTACAACTTAAAAAGCTAGAAAAAGACCAAATTGAAAAATGAAATGAAAAATGAAAATTTATGATATGAAGGTATACTTAGAAAACCCCAGAGATTCTAATAAAAAGTTATTAGAAATAATTCACAACTTTAGCAAAGTTGTTGGGTACAAAATAAATCCACGTAATCCTCAGCATTTTTATACATCACCAACAAAATGCAACAGCAAGAGATACAAAGAGAAATTCCATTCTAAATAAATCTCGAGAGCACAAAATATTTGGGAATCCATCTACCAAAGAAAAGTCAGGAATGATATGAGCAAAATTACAAAACATTTGCCACAAAAATAAAGTCAGATTTAAATAACTGGAAAGACATTCAGTGCTTGTGGATAGGCCGAGAGAATATAATAAAGATGACAATACTCCC
Source organism: Sminthopsis crassicaudata (assembly GCF_048593235.1). Taxonomy (NCBI): domain Eukaryota; kingdom Metazoa; phylum Chordata; class Mammalia; order Dasyuromorphia; family Dasyuridae; genus Sminthopsis; species Sminthopsis crassicaudata. The sequence continues at coordinate 612,013,146 of NC_133618.1, forward strand.
CAAACTAATCTATTTATTTAGTGCTATACCAATCAGACTCCCAAGAAACTATTTTAGTGACCTAGAAAAAATAACAACAAAATTCATATGGAAGAATAAAAGGTCGAGAATTTCAAGGGAATTAATGAAAAAAAAAAAGTCAGATGAAGGTGGTCTAGGTGTACCTTATCTAAAGCTTTATTATATAGCAGCAGTCAGCAAAACCAGTTGGTATTGGCTAAGAAATACACCAGTCGATCAGTGGAACAGATTAAGTACAAAGGACAAAAAAGGGTACAACTATAGCAATCTAGTGTTTGATAAACCCAAAGATACCAACATTTGGGATAAAAATTCATTATTTGAAAAAAACTGTGGGAAAACTGGAAATTAGTATGGCAGAAATTAGATATGGATCCACACTTAACACCATATACCAAGATAAGATCAAAATGGGTCCATGATTTAGGCATAAAGAATGAGATCATAAATAGATTAGAGAAACAGAGGATCATCTACCTCTCAGACCTCTGGAGGAGGAAGGAATTTATGACCAGAGGAGAACTAGAGATCATTATTGATCACAAAATAGAAGATTTTGATTACATCAAACTAAAAACTTCTGTACAAACAATACTAATGCAAACAAGATTAGAAGGGAAGTAACAAATTGGAAAAATGTTTTTACAGTTAAAGGTTCTGATAAAGGTCTCATTTCCAAAATATATAGAGAACAGACCCTAATTTATAAAAAAATCAAACCATTCTCCAATTGATAAATGGTCAAAGGATATGAACAGACAGTTCTCAGATGATGAAATTGAAACTATATCCACTCATATGAAAGAGTGTTCCAAATCACTACTGATCAGAGAAATGCAAATTAAGACAACTCTGAGATACCACTACACATCTGTCAGATTGGCTAAGATGACAGGAACAAATAATGATGAATGTTGAAGGGGATGTGGGAAAACTGGGACACTAATACATTATTGGTGGAACTGTGAAAGAATCCGGCCATTCTGGAGAGCAATTTGGAACTATGCCCAAAAAGTTATAAAACTGTGCACACCCTTTGATCCAGCATTGCTGCTATTGGGCTTATATCCCAAAGAAATACTAAAGAGCGGAAAGGGACCTGTATGTGCCAAAATGTTTGTGGCAGCTCTTTTCATAGTGGCTAGAAACTGGAAGATGAATGGATGTCCATCAATTGGAGAATGGTTGGGTAAATTATGGTATATGAAGGTTATGGAATATTATTGCTCTGTAAGAAATGACCAGCAGGATGAATTCAGAAAGTCTTGGAGAGACTTGCATGAACTGATGCTGAGTGAAATGAGCAGAACCAGAAGATCACTATACACTTCAATAACAATACTATATGAAGATATATTCTGATGGAAGTGGTTATCTTCAATATAAAGAAGATCCAACTCACTTCCAGCTGATCAATGATGGACAGAAACAACTACGCCCAGAGAAGCAACACTGGGAAGTGAATGTAAACTGTTAGCACTACTGTCTATCTACCCAGGTTACTTATACCTTCAGAATCCAATACTTAACGTGCAATAAGAAAATTTGATTTACACACATATATTGTATCTAGGTTATACTGTAACACATGTAAAACATATGGGATTGCCTGTCATCTAGGGGAGAGAGTAGATGGAGGGAGGAGAAAATTTGGAAAATGAATACAATGGATAATGTTAATAAAAAAATTACTCATGCATATATACTGTCAAAAAATTATAATTATAAAAATTAATTTAAAAAAAGATTTCCTTCATGCCTCACTTCCTTTAAGAGTAGAATCTGAAAAGATGTAGCAGTTCTGAGCTCCTTTGCTAATTTGAAGACAATTTCTCTTGGTTTTTTTACTGCTTTAGAAGATAAGGGTAATAGGTAGGCACAGTGCATAGAACACTGGGCTTGAAATCAAAGACAGACTCATCTTCATGAGTTCACATCTGACCTTGGACATGTACTAGCTGTATCACCACAGACAAGTCACTTTATCCTGTTTGCTTCAGTTTCTGCAAAATGTGCCAGAAAAGGAAATGATAAATCATTCCAACATCTTTGCCAAGAAAACGCCAAATGGGGTCAGGAAGAGTCAGACACAAGTGAACAATGGCAATAACATAGGAGATAAATTTGATTCTACTCAACTCAAAGAAAACAAGGGAAAAGCCTCCAAATATTAATAAGGGTGTGTGAGTAATTTTCTGATTGTTAGTCATTAAAAAAATCACCACCCACCAATCTTTTTTAGAAGTTCTCTGAGGATAATGTCTTCTTTTGTGCTTTGAATCATTAATGACATGTAGATGTTGTAGGAAACCAATATGTGACATGATAGAGAAAAAGCTGGACCCAACTCAGATCTACCATTTACTTAGCAATCTGAGTGTAGCATAGTGAGTTTCTTCCCCACCCCTCAGCCTCAATTTCCCCTACTGTCAAATGAGAGGAGGTCTGGATTCTATAATCTCCTTGCCGGCTATAACAATATGGTAAAGTGCACAATATGTTGGTTCTGAGTCAGAGTCAGTTCTCAAATTAATGGCTCTTATATATACAAGGTAAATAAATCTGTACAAGTCACTAAACCTCTCTCAGTTTTTTTATCTGTAAAATGATGGGGTAGACTACATGACCTCAGTGATCTTTTCTGACTTGAATTCTAATCCAATGACCATTTTGGTTTGTTTCAAACTTTTGACTCTGAGACTCCCTTGGGAACAATGGGAGATTTAGTGCCTTATCTGGAGCCAGAAGATGTCAAAGCCCACTCCTTTGCCAGCTTTCTATCCTTCACTATGCTGCCATCTCATAAGCCACTGATAACTAACCAAAAAAGTTTATTCTAATAATTCTAATAATCACGCTTTCCCTCTACCTTCCTGTTTTCACAGGTCTATCCTTCCTGAAATGTGGACCATATTTTGTTTTCCTTTGGATTATGTAGCTAAGTAATTAGCCATTGTTCTGTTCAATGATTGTCTTTCCATTTTATCCCTTTTAAAGGGTCTCAATCTGAACTGTACACAGTATACTTGGATTGCAATGTAGTATAATGGACAAAAAATGCCCTCAAAGGCAGGGAGATCTGGGATTCAAGCCTACTTTGGCATTCCCTGGCTATGTCACCCTGACTGAGTCACTCTCTCAGGATTCAAGGCAACTCTTATTCTGAATAATGAAAAAGGTGACATTTCCCTCTTATGAAGTTCCTTGTAGGTTCAGTCCTTATTCCTCTATCTCTCTGTCTGAACTGTCTCTATTTCCATTTTAAAGTCTACTTTATGATGTGGCCAGAACAGCATGCAGTATTCTTGGTCCTAATAGTTTTGTTCTAAGATGGGATGGGACAATATTCTCTATCTGATATCCCAGTCTCTTTTTAATGATACCCAGCTTTTTGTTATTGTTATTCTGTTTTGTTCTTTTGGGCTAGAGATGCATGTTGTGCCAAAATCTTAAATTAACATCCCATGGTGACAACTCAACTGCTTGAATGAGTCATAAGGAGTTCTACCCTGGGGTCCATGGGCCCTCAAAAGAGGCCCATGGGCAGATTTCAGATGTCTTTGATTGAGGCTGGGAAAAAAGTAATTACAGCTTTATTTCACTATAATTGGTTTCCTTTGTAATGCCATGTTTTATTTTATGCATTTAAAAAAAGGAATTCTGAGAAGGGGTCCATAGGCTTCACCCGCCTACCCTAAAGGGTTGACAACATACACAAAAAGCTGAAGAATCCCTGACCTAGCATTTTTTGCCTCATACCTCCCTATGCCTTGGACAATGTCTGAAACCAAACAGGCCTTTACAAATACTTGTTGAATAACTGATTGCCAAGTCCATTTTGTCTTTAAACGCCCAGTACAGTGACCAGCATAGAGTAGATGCTTAATAACTGTTTGTTTAATGGTTGATTGTCTTTTTATTCCATCTATCTATGGCATAACAGGTATTTGAAATCTCTCTTGAATCTAATCGATCTGAATTGAATAGAAATCTATGTTTTTCTGGTTCTTCCAAATTGGCCAAACCAGTAGATAGAAAACTAGGCCTGAAGTCAAGAAGACCCTAAGTTCAAATCCAGCCTCAGACATTTACTAGGCATCACCCTGGGCAAGTAGCATAGACTTAATTGCCTCAATTGGCTCATCTATAAAATGAGCTGGAGAAGGAAATGGCAAAAACCACTCCAATATCTTTGTCAAGAAAACTCCATATGCAGGCCCAAAGACTCAGAAACAATTGAACAACAACTAGATTAATTTAGGAAGTCTCTTTTTCATGAGCAGGCTTTAAAAAATTACAGCTTTGCTGTACCTGGGATTGGTCTAACCTGATTACCAGGTTCCTGTAAGAAAAAAACCTGAAGCCCAGAGAGAGCCAATCCTTTAAAACACAGATTTGTTGTGATTTAGGCATGGGTATGTTTTTATTTAATGTGCAGAGCATTTTTATGGTCTGCTTCTACGTTAGTTTTTACCCCAAACTTTTTACCCCAAACAAACCCACAGGTTGTTTAGGAGTGGGAAAGCCTTTTGTCACATAGTTATAAATGGTGGTTACAACCAGGTTAGTTTATAAAAGGGTATTTAACATAATGTAGTACAGCTATTGAGCCAGTTTTCATCTGAGGTCTAAAAGTTTCAGACCCAGATGTTCTTGGGAAAGAAAAAATAAAAGGGAAACAATTTTTCCCTTCTTTTTTTTTTTTTTCTGGGACAAGTCAGAACCTAGAAAATATTTTGAAATAAATGGTCTTCCTCTGGTACCTTCTACCTTCCTTTTTACACCCTAATGAAACACCAAAGAAGTGTGTTAGAGAAAATAGTTTTTAAATCTTGGTGAAATTTAACCTTATGGGAGGAAGCTTTGTATAATGGAAAGACGACTTGGTATGGAGTAAGTAAGATCTGACTCATTTTGGCTTCTTGACCCTGAACAAATCATTTTAACTTTTCAGGGCTCTAGAATCCTCCAAGACTGAAGGAGTTGTTGACATATGACAGTGGAAGGATTTCCTCATACTGGGACTTCCTCAAACTTGTGAAAATCAAGGTCCTCTACAAAAACAAAGTTCGATTTTAATGAGTCACAGCCACAATTCAGTAGTAATGGAAACAAGTATTTCCTGTGATTCATTCTTATCATCTCATCAGAATTAATTAAATTATGGTATTGGCAGAGATTTCTTATTAACTTCATGTTTTTTTAAGGTAAGTGCTCAAAGTACTTTCATTAATACAAGAATTCTTTCCACTAACTCAGATTATAATCCCTTCTATATCTCTAAATCTTGTGAATTTTTGGATCCCCATGACATTTCTCTTGGTAGTCAACCTCGTAGAGATGAGCCTCTTCAAAATGTCTGAGGTAAGTACTCTGAAGACAGGTACATCACGAAGCCTTTCCTGAAATCCATCAGAAAAACTAAGCTTTCTGTTGGGTAATAGTCTTCAAAAACATGGAGTCAATTTCCCACTATAAGGAGACATTAGGAGAAGACTTTAGTAGAGGAACACAAATATATTTTGAATTATTTTAACTGACGGTCCATGTACTCTGAAACTCATCTGCCATTGTTCTTCCCATTTACATAAAGATCCCCTCACAATTTACTCCCATCAATTTCATATTTCACAACTGGAATTTTTTAGTGATATTTAAAGAGTTTCAGGTTGTAAGTATAAATCAATGCTTCCAAAACTTTTTATAAAAACATTAATATGGAGTCCTGGCACTTATCCCTGGGGAACCTCTGTATTTAATTATACTTCTCATCCAAAGAAATGCCAATTTTTCTATATATTCTGTTTCCTGACTTTGAGTCAATTATTATGACAGAATGTTGAGGGCATTTAAAAGACCTTTTCCTTCCATATTGTAAAAAACAAACAAACAAACAAACAAAAATACTAATCTACTTCTTTGACTTTGAGAAAGTAGAGAAGTGAGACTTAATTAAGAATAAAGATCAATAAACCATTAGATAGAATTTTGGGGGCCATTCTGGAGGTTGGAAATTTAGCCCATGTCCCACGGACCAAAGTGGTCATAGTGTCATGGATTTCAAAATGGACGGGACCAGAGAGACCACTTAGTTTAACTCTCATTTTATAGATGAGGAAGGTGAGGACTAGAGAAGATGAGATAGAATTCAAACCTAGAATTTCCTCACTTCTAAGTCTTGAGTCAATTTATTCCACAATGCTGTCTTTCATATGTGACCTTAAAGGAGCATTTTAAGAGTATTATATTTTTAAAAGAGGGAAAAGAAAAGGATGAAGAAATTTCTGTGTTTAGGATTAGAAAAGAAGAAAACAAGTATATATTAAACACCTACTATGTATCATGTACAGTGTCAATATTATAGTGATTATAATCACAAATATTGTTTCATTCAGTCCTCACAAGAATCTAGGATAATAGGTGCTATTATTATCAAGCCCCTTAACAAATTAGGAAAGTAGGACAGTAGATGTTGTGACCTGCCCAATATCATCCCGCAAGTAGGTATCTGCTCTACTATTTGAACTCAGGTCTTCCTGAATCCAGATCCAGTGCTCTATTTTGCTATGCCTCCTAACTAAAGGTGCTACTTCTCACATTATTAAAAGAATTGAGGGGAAAAACTGATCTATTTTGGACTGAATATAGATGCAAAAGCAGACTGAGGAATAGAAATCAGATTTGTCAGAAATCCATCCAAATGAATGCTTTAGTCTGGCATCAAAAGCAAGGGAATGATTATTAGAGAGGGAGAATTTAGCATCAGGATTTTGAATCTAGAAATCTCTATGAATCTGTAGAATTAAGGGGCCCAATGAACTTGGAATTTTTAATATTTCAATATAATCTAGCTGGCGTCCTTGGTAATCCTATGTGTTATATTTTGTGCATTTAAACATATTCTGAGAATAGGGTGCATAGGCTTCACCCCACTGCCAAAAGGGACTAAAACACACACACAAACACACACACACATCCTTCCTGTTCTAAAACCAAGAAAATTCCCAAGATTCATCCCCCAAGCTAGATACAATTGAATATTACAATGATCCTGGGTATCTGGATGAATTTTTAGATCACTAGTTTCCCTAAGCTGTGATAAAAGTAATTGTTCTTATTTTCCAAAGCCAACTAGCTTAATATTATGATGAAGATTCACTATGGCACAGAGGAATGGACAGAAATATGGTTAAACTGTCTCTAAACCATAGCAGATTTAAGTATGCATCTAGGATTGAGACAGAATTAGGCTACAAATGAGTTACTGTTCTTCACTAGAGGAGGAAAAATTGCTTAGAAGTCTCCAAAGAGACAATGGTAGTGATTATATTCAAAAGAAGCTCAGACCTGGAAGGCTCTTCCTTTGCATTATCATCTTTTGAAATTCCTACTTTGCTTCTTTCAAAGCTCAGCTCAAATGTCACCTTCCACATGATTCTTTTTCTTATTCCCATCCAACTGCAAATATCTTCACCTCTCCTCAAAACCCCTCAATTATTTTATATTGATTTAATCTAGTTTTTTTTTTCATGCTTATACATATACACACATTGAGTTCCTCAATAGAATATCAATTCCTTTAATCCAGGGACTACTTTGTCTTTGGTTTTGTATTGACAACATCTAGCACAATGCCAGGTACATAGTAAATGCTCAGTAATTGCTTGCTGATTGTCAGACTGAGTACAGATTCCTTGGGGACAAACACGTGCGGGGTGGGACAAGGATTTGGGCTTGAATTTATGGTTCATTTGCAAATAGTGGTCTCCAGCCATAGCTAAAATATCAACTTCCAGATCTACCACCACCCAGGAGGCTCCTTTCTTCAATTACTCCCACACTTTGTTTCCTGACCTGCAGATTAAAAAATCCTATCATGTGTTTTAGCATGACTCACAAAAAAGTTTTGAAAACAAATGTTACTGCCCTGTCTAATTATTTTTAAGCAAATAAGATAAAGCCAGTAATGTACTGGTCTGAAGCCAGAAGAAGAAAATAATAAATACTGTATTGTTACTGTAAGTGAAAGGAACAGATGGAATTTTAATAGTTTCTGGAAGAAAAGGAAGCAGCTTGAGGCATAATAGTTCCAAGACTGACTGAGGAGATAGAGGGTAAAATGGAAGAAGGGTTAGATCATGGTTGGAAGAGACAAAAGCAGACTGGAAATTCAGCTTCAACAGATCATAGGTGTGGTAGGAACAAAGGTGTTGAAGGTAGAGTTGTCTAGGGCTTTGAAGGTGAAAAGAAATTTTAGAGTGAGCTGGGAGTCTGCCATTTCTTCTGTAGTGCTATATGGGTTTTGGTTTGGGGGTACCCCCCAATACAAAAAAAGTCAGTCTCCAGCCTCATCAGGAAGGAAACAATCCTCTCCCAGAATGACTTTCATCCCGAGCTCAGTAAAGGCTCACAACTTCTATAGAGGAGGAGTGAAGCAGCAAAGCAAATTGGGATGTTGATAGTGCTTTTTTTGGATGATTTCAGCTTTTCTATAAAGCAGTAGCTCTTCACAGAAGGTTACATGTTTTCTGCATCCCCACTCCTTAAAAGAACATCAAAGAAAATTGGTTTTAAACAACCAAATGAATTAATAAATACACTTAAGTCTGAGGATTCAAAAGTTATAGCAAAAGCGATTTAGCTCCAGTATAGATTTTTTATATATACACACGTCTACAAATATGTATATATGTGTCTCTATTTGTGAATACTGATATAAATTATATTGATATAATTCATATATATTCATATTGATATAAATTACAGGTAGACTAATAACTTAAAGTCACCTAAAATAATTTTGGATTTAATCTTGCAGAGTTCATATTGTTCCTAGACAATTAGTATTTGGATTTTATGATTTCTATGTATAGGACGTAATCCATAATGATGTAGGAATTTCTATAGGTTTTAATGGCACATTAAACCCAATTTTCACTAATTGGTGGTAAGAAAAGACAAAGATATATATAGTTAATATATAAGTAATAATATAAGATATAATATATTATAATATAATATAAGATATAGTTCATGTCTAAAAATAATGGAGTCTAATAGTGTTGCTGTTTATAGCCAAGTATAAATAAAGGAAAAATCACTGGTCCCCTGTCCTTTACACCATTCATGATTATTAATGGAATGTTGAAGCTTGACAAAGCCATAGATCAGTGCATCCAATAACTCTTTTTTTCTACATATAAAACAAATGAGGATCATACAGGTGACCTGTTCAAGATCACAAAATAGATTAGTAGAAGAACAAGATTTTAAAAACCAAATTTGTGGAGGGAAATTAAAAGAATTAAGAATAATTTACATGGGAAGGGAAGGCAGAGAAGACTTCAAAATGGGTTTGAGCTGTATGAAGGATCCAAAATAAAGGATTAAATAACAGAATGAGAGCTTTAGGTTTGAGAAATAATTTTCTAACAATAAAGACTTTTAAATACTAAAATAATTTAGCAAAGAAGCTCATTCATTCCTCATTAAGTATACACTCTGAAACCAACAATGTACATTTTTTTGGTGGCAAAGGAACACCAACACATAGCTGAAAACAGAGGTCTTGATCTGATGGGCATTTGCTGTTACTTTATGAACTTAGATCTGGAATCCTAGGTTTTATTGTGTTGGTTAGCATCAAAATATTTGGAGGAAAAAAAAGTTGCATCATTCACTTGGAGGGGCTAGACCTAAATGAATTAGGAACAAGTGAAAATAAATAAAGGATGTATGTGTAAACTAACTTTAGAAAATAATTCAGAACCATTTGGGGAGAAAAAAAGAAGTACAGAATCTCAAAGTTCTAAAACATAGGAGAAAGGAGACAGTAGGGGAGTAAGAAAATTTTGAAGGAGCACTATTCTTTAGATAGAAAAAAATGGGAAATATCAACCCAGTCAAGAATCAGCATCTTTTATTTAGGGATTAGTGTGATATCTGAAATCAACAATAATTCACATCTACTAGAAGCAACTTCAGGTGATTCTTTCCAAATGGAATAGTGAATAACCATGATTGATATTTTCTAACCCTTTGTCAGTAAACACACTGGCAAATGTACGCATCTATGTGAGATATATATATATATATATATATATATATATATATATATACATATATATATATATATATACAGATAATGTGTGTGCAATACATATATATATGCAATTTTGTTTATACATATATGCATATATAATACATATATACACACACAAATATATAATACCTATATGTATATGTTTGTATAAACACAGATACACAAATATATATGTAATGCATATACCTGACACATATATACAGGCACACACATGTATATATGTATGTGTATGTGTGTATAATTTAACATGTCTTTCTAGAAAGAGTAGACAATAGATTTCCATTTTCATAAAAAAAAAGTGATAAAAGAAGAAAAGGACCACATTGGGCCAGAAGTAGAATGGGAGATCACTAGTTTTTAAAAACAATACATTTGAATATGATAAATATAGAAATAGGAAAAAAGGGCTCAGGAAGTTCCAAATTGTTGGGTTTTTTAAAATATTCTATGCATGATGACCTCTTAATTTCCATATGGAATGGCCTTCACTCAATTGTCCTGCTTCTTGATCACTCTTTCCTAAGCCTTTGACAAGTGTTAATCATACTCTTCTCTTTGATATTCTCTTTTAAGTTTTCATGACAACTTCCTCCTGTCCTCCCATTACCTTTCTGACCACTCTTTCTTAGTCTCCTTGCTAAATCTTCATCAAACCATGTCTAGATGAACAATAGGTCTTCCCTCAAGGTTCTAAATGTTCTTCTATTTCCATCTACATTATTTCTCTTGATGATCTCTTTAGTTTTCATGGAAACAATTACCATCTCTTCTGGTGATTCCAAGATCTATTTAGACAACCCACAACTCTCTCTAGACCTCCAAAATCACGTCTCCAACTGCATATTGTACACATCAAGCTGTATGTTTTATAGATATCTTAAACTTAACATTTCAAAACTGAACTTATCTTTTGCCCCAAAGCATACACAACTCCCCTAATCTTCCTATAACTGTAGAGGATTCCAATATCCTTCTATTACTCAGGTTCCAATCTCGGTACCACCCTTGCCTCCTCACTCTCTCCCACACTCCAGGGATTCACTCACAATTCAATCTACTGTTACATCTTATTGCTTCTACCTTTGCTATTCTTTTTTTCCCCGCCTGAGACTGGGGTTAAGTGACTTGCCCAGGGTCACACAGCTAGGAAGTGTTAAGTGTCTGAGATCAGATTTGAACTGGGTCCTCCTGAATTCAGGGCTTGGTGGTCTATCCACTGTGCCACCTAGCTGTCCCTGCTACTCTTCTTTTTTATCTTCCTCCTTGTCTCCTCTGACACTGCTCCTACCCAGGTAGAGGCTGAAGCTTGAGCTGGTTTCTCTGCCTCAGGCCGCTTCCCACTCTCCAATCCGTCTTCCATTCACCTGTCAAACTGATTTTCCTAAAGCACAGGTCAGTACATATCATACACAGCCCTATTCAATAATCTTCAGTTGATTCCTTATTACCTTTAAGATCAAATACAAAACCTTTTTATTGGTATCCAAAGCCCTTCATAATCTGGTCCCCACTCCCACCTTTCCAGTCTTCTTATATCTCACACTCTACAATCCAGTGACAATGACTTCCTTCTGTACCTTGCACTAGACATCCCATTTCCCCACTCTAGGAAATTTCCTGGCTCCCATGCCAGGAATTCTTATGTTCTTCCTATCTGCCTGCTGGTTTCCCAACAGTTTTCTTCAAAGTCCAGCTAAACCCCCATCTTTTCCAAGAAGCTTTTCTCAATCTGCCTCAAAGCTAGGACTTTACCATTGTGGATTATCTCCAATTCATCCCATCCATTTCTTGTCTGTACGTGGTAGACTATAAACTCCTTAAATGAGCATCTGTTTTCTTTGCCTTTCTTCATATTCTCTAGCAATTAGTACAGTGTCTACAACAAAGCAGGAGCTTCATAAGTATTTGTTGACTGATACAATTTTAAGGTTAACAGAAGGTAAGTGACATTCACAAAGGACTATATCTTTATCATCACATAATTAACTACACAGTACTGCACTCACTACCAAAAAAACTTTTTTTTTTTTTTTCTGGTAAAGAAGAACATCACCTTAAAGATTTTCCTCCAAGACTATGTTAATCGCACATAAGTAAACATTAACTAACATTCCTTGAGAAATACATGAAGATATGAGGAACTTGCAATGAATAATATTAAACAAGTTGTAAAATGGAGAAATGTATGCTTTCTTGCCATTCTCATGGAAGGATCCAACAGAGTTCAGATTGAAGAGGAATTCCCTTTAGATGTTTGTAGACAATCTCAGGTCGATAGACTCAAAACTTGCTAGACTATAGAGCTTAGAATTCTAAAAGGGATCCCAAATCACCCAGAACAGTTTAGTCTAACCATACACCTAGTCACAAGTAAATGGATAAAGACTGTTGATCACACAGAACATAATATGGAGTTTTACAGGAAAAGACATAGTTGGTTTATCAGTATATATCTATCTTATAGACATTTAGATGCATAATAACCTGGGCTCAGGATTGAACAAGAAAAGGAAAGTGGACTGTGGTCACCTTTATGAAAACCAAAGTGTGCTTAATGGCTCCATCTTTTCCCTGAAACAAAGATTCCATTCCCCCCTTTTTAACACCAATATTTTTCTTGTGGTGTTGCATGACTAAGTCACTGATCACTATAGCCTCTGGGGGGGAAAAGTTCTTCCAAAAGGCAGTAAAAATTTGCATTAGAGCATGAATAGACTATATAACACATTATAAATAAGGAATTATGCAAGAGAAATGGTGCAAATGAGGTCACCAAAGAATAAGAGCTAGCATTTATAAAGCGATTTAAAGTTTGCGAAAAGCTTTACATATCTAATTTGAATCTCACATTTGAATAGACAAGTACTATTATTAGGTCTATTTTACAGATGAGTAAACTGAGGGTGAGTTAAGTCAAATAATTTGTCCAAGGTCACATAGTAAGTATCTGGGGAAGGATTTGAACTTGTGTCTTCATAACTTCAACATTTTATCCACTAGTTGCCCGTCAAAAAGAAAATATATGTCTAAGGGAAAAAATGGGCCAATATCAGAAAAGGAGCAACAAGTGATTGATAGGTAAGTTGTATGCTTCATTTGTAGCAATCAAATGCCAAATGATCAAAAAAATGATTGTCAGCCCTGAAACAAACTTATGGTAGAGCATGGACCACACACACTTACACAGGATGGGCAGGTACATCTGGGTTGCAATCTGTTTTGTTTAAGGATATACTGACATTGATGAGATCAAAGCTCCACTGGAATATGGAATGTTGGAAAGGGAGGACATAGGATCATCTGGTTTCAGGGGAGGGAGCAAATAAAGATTAGCTATGCTAGTAGCAAGAGGAAGGACACAATGGGAGCTGCTTCATCACAAAACAGGGAGCCCCTCTCCCATGAGAGTGATAGTACTTGGAAGTTCTGAAAGAAATCTCAAAAGAAAGAGCTTCAAGAAAGAAAACATTTCTCTTGGGGCAGCTATGGCGTACAGTGGTTAGAGCACTAGCCCTGAAATCAGGAGGACCTGAGTTCAAATCTGGTCTCAGACACTTAACACTTCTAGCTGTGTGATCCAGGGCAAGTCATTTAACCCCAATTGCCTCGGCAAAAAAACAACAACAAAACCCCCCCAAAAAATATTTCTCTAGTCCTTAATAGTTTCAAAAGCATTCTACTATGCGGCAGTTCATTTGATTCTCACAATAGGTAGCTACTATGGATAATGTTACTCTGTACTACAGATAAGAAAAAGTCACCCAGCCAGCAGCAGACAAGGCTCAAATCCCAATCTTCTGAGTGGGGCATTTAC